>NC_058405.1:87093347-87093497 GCF_002201575.2 Neomonachus schauinslandi
GAAAGAAAGAAAGAAAGAAAGAAAGAAAGAAAGAAAGAAAGAAAGAAGAAAGAAAGAAAGGAAGGAAGGAAGGAAGGAAGGAAGAAAGAAAGAAAGAAAGAAAGAAAGAAAGAAAGAAAGAAAGAAAGAAAGAAAGAAAGAAAGAAAGAA
>NC_058405.1:87093507-87116561 GCF_002201575.2 Neomonachus schauinslandi
GAAAGAAAGAAAGAAAGAAAGAAAGAAAGAAAGAAAGAAAGAAAGAAGAAAGAAAGAAAGAAATAACTGGAGGCAGTAGCATACACTGACTACTAAACCCTAGCCTGGGTTGAGGTTTCTTGAGGACCTTGTGACTGCATTGTTGCTTGGTGCACCTGCTCACCAAGCCACAGGAGGCAGGGAGCCCAGGTGGATATGCCACCATACCTAGTTGCAACACACAGTGGGGCTCAGGCCTGTGCCACTGTTGGAGGAGGCTCACCTGGTTCTTGAAGCCTGCTATGGCAGGAAAAGAGTGGTAGTGACTGGATGGGTCACTATGGAGGACAGTACAGAGAATGTGGAGGCCTAGGTCAACCAGCTGCAGAAGCAAGCCAAATGGAACATTATGTAAAATGAGCCAGAAGAGGCTTCGTTAATTTTGCATCATGTTCTACATCTTGCCGATCAGGGCAATAACAAGAACGCCATCACTTACAGCTAAATAAATCAAGATAAATAAAAACTAATATGTTTTAGTTATCCTGCACTATAATGCATAATTAACATCAACAATCTTTTTTAATTCTTACCTAAACTCTGTGAATTAGACATTTCTCTCCATTTTACAGATGGAGAAACAAAGTTAAAAAGATCATAAAATGGAAAGCAACCTTACCAATATTTAGACCCAAGTTCTTTTTATACTAGAGCAGTGTTTATATACTCATTAAATAAATACCTACTCAGTACTTATTATGTGCCAGACACTAATTTAGAAGTTAGAGATATGGACATGTGGGGAAAGTGACATCAGAAACATGGCAGAATGGGAGTTTCTGACTGTGTTCAGAAATAACACAATTTGACAATCACCCAAATAGCACCAATTTTGACAATCACCCATGGATGAGAGTGTCTTTATGGAAGTCAGTGAGCCCAACAGATAAGTTCCAGAACACCACTGGAGAAGAATAATCCAAAACTGGATGCATTCAAGAGTATAAGAAGGGGGATGCTCGGGTGGTGCAGTTGGTTAAGCGTCACACTCTTGGTTTCACTCAGGTCATGAACTCAGGTTCATGAGATTGAGCCCCCCATCGTGCTGTGCACTGACCATGGAGGCTGCTAAAGACTCTCTCTCTCTGCTCCTCACCCCCCAAAAAATAAATAAGTCTTTAAAAAACAAAACAAAAGAGTGTAAGAAGAGTTTCGCTATACCAGGGGCATTCCTCTCCCAAGATAGCACAGCTCAGAGCCAGGATACCTTCTCAACCTGTGATTGCACACAGTGTGTGAGTGAGCATGTGGCTTCCCGCCCTGTGCCACCAAACAGGCTCACTTCTTTCTTGTCCTTTCCAGAATATGAAGTGTGCTGCATGACTCGGGTGGGGAAGGTGGGAAGCACTGTACAAGGGCTGAAAGAACAACAGCCATGGTTCTCTAAGGGCATCAAAGGAATGGGAATTCTTCTAAATACTTTGCAGATTCCATCAGGAAGCCCACCCATGAGCTTCTGGGGATGTCTTGGCTTAGACCCCCCAAGTGGCCCATAGACACCCCAAATGCTCCACATGCCTCACACACCCACACGCACCCTGTGGCCAACTCCATTTGCTGTGTCCCAAGGGCAGAGAGTATGAGCCTTTTCAGACAGCTAGTAAACATGCACAGGATGCTGGCTTCTGAGGGATTCTGAGAAAGCACGCAAACCTGAAAATTTAGCACTGCCCTAGGTAAAGCTGACAGGAGGCTATCAGTACCCAGGCTGACTTTACAGGATAGAGGGAAGGCATACAATCTTAATATATTATTTCCCCTATTAGGGAACAGTTGTGGAGTAAGCATACCATAGAAAAGATCTGAGGAAACATCAGATTTGCCAGTCAGCCTGACAGAAAAGTATTGTTCTTCCAATATCAGCCCACAGGGTAGAGGATGTAACTACTTCTTTAAATGCAAAGAAAGCAATGCAAGACTTCAGCAAACATGAAAAAATAAGGAAACGTAATGCCACCAAAGGAATACAGTAATTTTCCAGTGAACAACCTCAAAGGATGGAAGTCTAATTTGCCCCACAAAGAATTCAAAATAGTTGTTCTAAGGAAGATCAGTGAAGTATAAGACAACACAGAAAGACAATTCAATGAAATCAGGAAAACAATACATGAACAAAACAAGAAGTTTAACAGAGAGATAGAAATCATAACAAAGAACCAAACAGAAATTCTGAAGCTGAAGAATACAATAAATAAAAGAAAAAGTACAATAGAACATCTACAGCAGACTTGATCAAGCAGAAGAAAGAAACTGTGAAGTCAAAGACAGCTCATATGAAATTGTCTAGATGAAGGAGAATAAAAGTGGAAAAAATGAAAGAGTGAAGAAAGCCTATGTAGATTATGAGATACCATAAGAAGCAATCTACATATAATGGAGTCCCAGAAGGAGAAGGGAGAAAGAAAGGGCATAGAAAGCTCATTTAAAGATAATGACTAAGAGGAACCTGGCTGGATCAGTAGGTAGAAGATGCAACTTTTGATCTTGGGTTGTAAATTCCAGTCCCAGGACTGGGTGTAGAGTTTATTTATTCATTTTTTTTTTAACCAAAGACAATGGCCAAAACTTCCCAATTCTGGAAGAGATTTGGAGATCCAAGCTCATGAAGCTCATAAATTCTCAAAAAATGATCTCCTCCAAGATATAATAAAACTGTTGAAAAATATTAAAAGCAAAAAAAGAAAAAAAAAAGAGTTCCTTAAATACAGGGGAATCCCCATAAGGCTATGAATTCCTCAGTAGAAACCTTATTGTCCAGTGGGAGGTAAACCATTGGAGGGTTGTAAACTGTGGAGGAATATGATCTCACTTGAGATGAAAAATTATCATGCAGAAGTAGAAACAGAGAGAACCATGGGGGGAGCTCTCTAGATAAGAAGCCATGCTTTCAAAAACAGGGCAGCGAAAAGGAGGGTAGAAAGTAGCATATTCAGTTATGTAATAAAGGAAGACCTGACCATACCTATTGAATAGTTTAATTTGTGGAGTGGAAAATATGGGGGACCAAAAATAGCTCATCTCTAAGTTAGTGTTTTTGTTTGTTTCATCTGAGCAACTGAGTAGATGGGCCTAATAAATGATCTGGATGAAACAGGGAAAGGAATAGATGTGTGGAGTTGTAGGTTAAGAATTCTGTTTTGGGCGTGATAAATCTGAATTGTTTTTTAGCCATGCAAGTGAGGATGTAGAATAAGGCAGAGGGATATGCCGTATTTCATTGATTTCAATGCTCATTCTTCTTTCACACTTTAACATCCTCGTAAAATAGAAATGTCTCACACAATCAATGTTTTCTTTAGTCACTGATAGTCAGATGGTGGTTGTGATGTGGTTGTCATTGTCTGATCATGGGCAAACAGCTACAGCTTTTCATATTGTTAGAATTTCAATTAGGTGCTATGCAATGTTTCCTTTTCTACATAAACGCCTTTTTGGTTGTTACCAGCAATAATTGAGCCTCTTCAGCCTGCAAGTAGCACTTTAAGCCATAGGACTGGAGGTGATGCACCACGGCATCAATATGGATAAGAAGACAGTATGATTAAGTCTTAGCCCCATAACATGCCAACATTTAGAAGTCATAAACAAACTGAGGGTTTTAGAGGGGAAAGGGTGGGGAGATGGGTTAGCCTGGTGATGAGTATTAAGGAGGACACAAATTGCATGGAGCACTGGGTGTTATAAGCAAACAGTGAATCATGGAACACTACATCAAAAACTAATGATGTACTGTATGGCGACTAACATAACATAATAAAAAAAAATAGAAGTCATAAAGACAAGATGGACTCAGAAAAAGCACCCCCCCCAAAAAAAGAGTCATCAATGGGATTAAAAGGAAAATGGAAGAAAGTAGTATCTTAGACACCAGAGAATGTATTTACAGAAGGATAAAATAATCAATTGGGTTAATTGTTGCTGAAAGCTCAAATAAGATAAAAACTAAGGACTGGCCAGTGAACTTGGCAAACTGTAAGCCTTTAGTGATCCTGACAAAAGCAGAAGCAGTTCTGTGGGAAAGGAAGAGACATAGTCTAATTGGAGTGACTTAGAGAAGATAAGAGATGAGGAAGGAGGGGTTATCTTTTGTGACCTTGAGGAGTTTTAAAATAAAGAATAATTTAAAAACATAGGTAAGGGTGGGTTAAGAAATAAATTTTGTTTTAAAGTGGAAGATCTTACAGCCTGTTTATTTTTTTTAAAGATTTTATTTATTTATTCATGAGAGACAGAGAGAGAGAGGCAGAGAGAGAAGCAGGCCCCCAAGGAGCAGAGAGCCTGATGCGGGACTCAATCCCAGGACCCTGGGATCATGACCTGAGCCGAAGGCAGACGCTTAATCATCTGAGCCACCCAGGCACCCTTACAGCCTGTTTAGAAGCTGATTATAATGTCCTAAAGAAAAAACAAAATCATATTTAAAAGAAGAGGATAAGTATGAGAACAAAGTCATTAAGTGGACAAAAGGGGATGGGTTTCATATTAGAGATTTGGCCTTTAGGAGAAACAGGCCTTAAGAGAAAACAGGCCTTAAAAATACGGCAAAATATGTATATTTTCCAGCATTATGCCTACTTGAACATCAAAGAACTTTCCTCACAATGAGTAGAAGTGAGATCTTCTGCCTGTGCTAAGGGTAGGCAAAATAATATACAGGATGATGACATGGAATAAATACTAAAGTATTCCAAGCTTCCAACTCCCTCCTCTGTCCAAAACATGCTAATCTATGTGACTTTATATAGGCTCATGATATAGGGACTCAAGGATAGTGTTGTTTGAACAGTTCAAATTTGTCTACCAAATGCAAGGTGCTATGATTGTTTTCCATCAGACTGCTGTCAGCAATATTTTCTAATTCCTGTGCCAATGTATCTCTATACACCACCCCCACCAGCACCCCAACTTATTTTATTGGCAAGAGTAAAAAAAAAAAAAAAAAGTCTTGCTGGAGGAGAAACCATGTGCTTCACGCCACATGGCTTGCTGCATGCCAGTAGCTCATATATCAGGACAATTTGGAACACAGCTGGTGCCCTGGATCTCCTGGTGTGACTTTCTTCAGGGTGTGATGGCTGTCCCAGCACCACTTGGCACCCCCTGAAGCCACCAACTGTTGTGCATTGTAGAAATCCATGAAGCCCTAGGACTCAGGAGGCGATGTCAATACCGTACATCTGCAGAAAATTGGAAAATGTGAAAATATTACTGAGAATTGATAAACAAAGGATTTGAGATTTCTTTTCTTTCTTTAGTGACTTCAGGTTTGTGTTGTATTGTGGTTCCATTAATTGCTATCCATTCCATCCTGTAGATACCTGTAGAATACCTGCATTGTAGGCATGGCCTCAGCCTTGGGGGGTTCACAGCCTAGTGATAACATTGATAGACAAACAACTAAATGTCTCAGAAAAGCCAAATTAGGAGGAAGTTCACTTTCAGAGTTGCACAGTGGGAAGAATCAACAACCATCTCAACCTCAAGCAGATATCATGGGACCCCCAGTTCTTTATTGGTTTTGAAAGAGATGGGGCAGGGGCATTTCAGAAATTCCAGAAAAAGCAGATATTCTAAAACATCAGAGATGTAAAATGGTAACATTTTGGAGATTTGTAAACTTTTAGATTTGTCATTCTTCTGAAGATGGATTGGATCATAATGTACTCAATTTTCATTTTTCTGTCATCTAAACAAGGAAATTATCAATAAAAGATGTGGATGAAGTGTGATCAACATGGAGATATGCTGCCTGATCCCTGTTCAAGGAAAAATTTCTGCTCAGCTACAGAGGTGCCATCAGGGGACCAACTGTCCACCATTCTGAGGTGTGTTTCAGTTGCATCGAGTAGCCTCAGCTAAGGACATGCTTTACCTAGGATAGCCCACATGTAGTAATTGAGCGAGATAGGGTTACCAAGGCCCTGCCCTTTGACCCGATGTGAAATAACTCCATCAGTCAATATTCTCTCCAGAGCTCCCACAAGTTTGGCTAAAGCTTTGTGAGCCTGCATTACAATTTGACTTTTCCTTTCACAGGTATTGATCTCTATGAACACTTTACACTTCAAACTCCATCAGTGTATGCTTCTGGAAAGTCCGAACTGTAGCAAGGATATAGGTAGTTGGCTGCCTTTTAGCTATGAGATGTCCCATTGGAAAATATCTATTGTTTTATTACATTGTTTTTTTGTTTAGTTTTATTCAATCTTACTTAATGGATAGAAACTCCTCTTATAATAATTTAAACTGTCTTTCACAACATTTTTTTTTTTTCCATTAGTATGTCAGGTGATTTTTTTAAGTGAAAGGCAGCAGAGATTCCTGCACAGAAGGGCTGAGGCAAGGGTGGGGGAGTCCTTTGAGGGACTAGGAAGCTGTGAAACAGGGAAGGCCTGAAATCATTAGCAAGGGCAGGAATCTGGTCATTCCCTGAGTGAGGTAAGTGCAAGGGACTAGAATGGTGGAGATCAAGGTGGGAATAGAATATGCTGCCTGCTGGGGTGAGAAAGAGGGTAATATCATAACGCCATTGGACAGTTCCTTGCACATATAGTAAGAATTCAAAAAAATGATGGCTATTGTTTTTTTCCACTATTTTCATTAACATTATTATCAGAAATAAAAGAAAGAGAGGGAAAAAGTTAAGAAGACCAGTTTTATCTACTCTGTAACTCTACCTAGGGCCAGTCTTCCTGCCCATACAAACCAAGGAAGAAATTGCTTAGCATCAGTAGTTAACCAAAATTAAGTGAATAAATTGACAATAATTTTCTGTGAAGTCTTTACACAAATGCAAACATGGGGAAGAAAGAAAAAAACATAGGAATGATAATAAAAATTGAGATAATGAAAATTTGAGAATAACTGATGATTTATTCTCTTAATTGCAGTACAGTTCAGAATTGATTCAGGCCATCTGCCGAAGGGGGCATATGAAGAAAAGGAGAAGAAGGGTGTGAATATCAAAATGCTTTCAAAGGCATCAACATAAACAGATAATAAGCTGGTGAAATATTGAATTTGAAATAAATATTAAAGGGATTAAAAAGCCAAGCGGGGTGGAACTCTTCTTGCCTGTGTAGATAACTAGGTCTACTTAAAAGGAGTATGCTTATATCAACATCGGACAATATCTTTTCTCTTAAGAAGACATTAACCAGCCTTTTTTCTATTAAATGATTTTATATGTGTTATCAGGCAAGTAGACTCAGAATATATTTCTTCTAAGACTAAAGTCATGATCAATAGAACTGGAAGTTTCCAGGACACCATTTAGTCCAATCGCTTCATTTTAAAACTGATGATACAGAGTCTAAATAAAGTAAAATGGCTTATATTAGGTGACAGATACAGCAGAACCAGAATAAGAACTCAGGTCCTAAACCCTAGGCCAGAATACTTCTTAATATCTCAAGATGACAAGTATCATTTGATTGCAACTAAGAAATACTTCCATTTCTCTATCATAGATATCAAAATTCTCTTTGTCCCAAAGATTGGTATAAAATAATTCAAGGGTATGATAAACTAAAGGGTGGAGGTTTTGTAGGTTTGTTGATTTCTATGATGTAAGTATTCATAAATGGGTTTACCATGAACAATTTCAAACTACCAAAATGATATCACTAGGCACTGTGTTGACAAGAGTTGTGCATAAACAGCTATAATGAAAATCATCCAGACTATTTAACTTGATCTGTGACAATCATCTATAATCCCTCTTGACTTCTCAGATTCTTTGTATGCACAAAGAAAGCATTCTTTTAAGGATAAAAATAAACTTGACTAGAAAGAAACAAAGGTTGGCAAAGGTTTGCAAAGGAACTGTAGAATCAGTCCTTCAATGTGAATTACTTGCTTTGAAGTCCTTAGTAAATAGGTGGGAAGGATGAAATTGCCTCCCTCTCTTCAGGAATGAGGTAGGATACAAGGTAACATGTTGGAGAATCATGCCTCAATGTACACTTTGATTACTGAATCTGTAAAAGTTGTGTCACTGAATATCTTAAGCTAATGGCAACTTTAATCAGAAAACAAAGCCTTCTTATTCCTCTCCTTAATGGATGAGAACCAGAAGTCTGTGTACAAAGCATACTGACGAGATGAGAACTAGAATCTTGTCTCCAGACTTCCAAACACACTTAAATCTACTCCTCTCTACTGAGCCAAATAAAATTTTGTTACCAAGAATAGTACTGAGCTTCTCTGAAAGCATTTTTGTCTCCCAGAAATCAGGGGTTCTGGAATGTTTTCCACTATGGGAGAACCTTACTATAAACTGCCCTTGATCACTAGCTCACACCTATCTCCAACATCTCCCTCTTGAGTTCTATTCTCTTAGTGTGTCCTTCCTTCATGTCTTACTCCCTGACTCACTCATAAAACATGTATTATACAGTAATGAAACATCAAAACTAGCACTCAGAGTATGCATAGCCTAAAATGGAAGGCATACAAGTCAAAATAAAACAAAAATGATATGAAATAATATAAAAGAATAAATAAAACAATGGATATAAATACACATGAGGGGACATGAAGGAAGTAATCTGATTTTCTGTGGTAGGCAATGAAAGTTTTACAAGGTTTGGAATCCTATAGCATCATTAGGACTTTGCCAGTAGGTTAGGGAATGCAATCCAGGAAGAAGAAATAACATGTACACATATCAAAATAGTTTTTCAAAAGTTTAACCAATGGGCATACTTACTCTTGAAATAATACTCCCTTCTTACCTTTTAGTCTCACAATCCAGGCTGCTAAAAATCAAGTAGTATCATCACTAAGGAATCAGCGAACAGAGACCTCAAACATTCAGCTTTTACATACATACATAAATACATACATACATACATACATACATAAATTCGTAACACTTGAAAGATTTTGAAAAGAAATACCTCCAGATGTGATGTTCATACCTCAGAAAGGATATGGAATCATTAGGTCACAGACTGAAGAAAAGTTAAAGAGAAGGCAAAATAGAGCAATTGATGGGATCTCCTAGAAAGAATTCTGTAGGGACTTAGGGAGATTTTGGGACTTCTCCCTAGGGAGAGCTCCAAGGGGATGTTTGGAGATCTGAGACCAGTAGTCACTCATACTCAGCTTTGGGCTATAACTCTGAGACGTAGCAAAAGTATAGAATCATCACCTAGGGGCACCTGGGTGGCTCATTCAGTTAAACGTCTGCCCTTGGCTCAAGTCATTATCCCAGGACCCTGGGATGGAGCCCCAAGTCTGACATCTGGCTCCTTGCTCAGTGGGGAGCCTGCTTCTCCCTCTCCCTCTGCTGCTTCCCCTGCTTGTGCACGCTCTCTCTCTCTCTGTCAAATAAAAATCTTTAAAAAATAAAAATAAATAAAAATAGAATTTAAAACAAATTTCGTTTAAAGACATTATAAAAAGAGACCTCTTATAATGACAAAGAAAGTCCAAATACCTTAGGAAGAAATACTATTTAAAAACATATATGCACCTAAGACAGAGCACCAAAACACACAAAGTAAAACTAACATAAATGAAGGTAGAAATAGACAATTCAACAATAATAATTGGTGCATTTGATACCGTACTTTTAAAATGACTAGAAAAACTAGAAAGATTATTAAGAGAATAGAAAACTTGAACAAGACTATAAACTCCCTAGTCCTAACAGACACCTATACTAATACTAATTAGTATACTAATCCCTATATTCCACCCAAACAACAGAAAATACGTACTACTCAATTGCACAAGGAACATTTTTGAGGATAAGTCATGTCCTAGGGCATAAAATAAGCCTCCATAAATTAAAAAGTATGGGAATAATACAAATTATGCTCTCCCACATGGAATAGAATCAGAAAATTCATCACTTATCCTGAAAGAAAATACAATCAGAAGAAATATTTTAAGCACTAATCTATGTTGCCATAATTGGGAAGATAGATCAGAATGGATAAGGTAAGACTGGGGGAAACCAAGTAGATGACTTTAGTAATGCTCTTTGGCAAAAAGGTCTGAACCAAGGCAGTGGAGGTGGGAAATCAGAGGGAACTCACAAGAGATACCTTTTCACACTGCCTCCCATTGTACTTTGAAATGTACATTTCAGCCATTTCCACTTAAACTGTGAATCTCATAAACTGAATATAGTACTTGCTAGTCAAGCTCTTTTGGAGAAAGGAGACACTATTAGCAAGAGTTTCCGCCTCTGTGAAGTATCATCTGGCCCAATTAGAAGCATAATGCTACCAACAACAACAAAAAAGCACAATGAATGTGATTAGCGATAGTAGTGATAATGACCATGGCAAAGTCGATCAGATCAAGTACCATCACCAAATCAATGAGAGTGAGGAGAAAACTGATAATATCAATAATGTTGGGAAATACGTGGGCATATTGGGTCTTTATTAATAAAAGGTGAGAAAGTAAAGTGTACTTTGGAATGAGACAGCTATTGGGGAAAAATAGTATGTCTTCTGCGAGAGAATTTTTGTGTCTGACTTTGTTCCTGTAAAATGAGGTAAAAGACACAAATTGGGTAAACAAAGTGCCTTTGACTATGCTTTTTATTGGTTTAGAGCAGTAGATACTAATCCCTATGTAAACATGCATGGAGGTGAAGGACCAGAATAACACTGGGTAAAAGGTGACACCAAGCTCATTTACCTGTGTGTACATAATAGCAGGAGAAGAAAATGTGGGATTGAGTGTTGAGTCTGGAGGGGTGTCCAGAGTGCAGACTCAGAAAAAAAATTAAGAGTCAAGGGTGAATGGAAGAGCATGACATAAAAGGATTACATACAGGGCGCCTGGGTGGCTCAGTTGGTTAAGCGACTGCCTTCGGCTCAGGTCATGATCCTGGAATCACTGGATCGAGTCCCGCATCGGGCTCCCTGCTTGGCAGGGAGTCTGCCTCTCCCTCTGACCCTCCCCCCTCTCATATGCTCTCTCTCTCAAATAAATAAATAAATCTAGGGAAAAAAAAAAGGATTACATACAGGGAAGATCAAACAATGTTGGCTTTGAGTAGCAGACTGAGTGGCCCCATGAGTTATGGGGATCAACAACTGAGTTTCCTGAAGAGCCTATTCCCCATTGGATGGGTCAAAATTTCTGAGGAAGGAGTGAATTAAATTCTTATGCCAGACAGAGTCATCAAAGAAAACCAAATTATATGAGCAGGCAATAGGTTCTGCTACATTGCATAAGATGAAGGCTCATCTTAGGAAAAATCTCCTAAAATCTTCATAGCGTAGCAAAGAGAATAAATATAAGACTAATTAAACTTACATCTCAGAAGTGTGGCAAATACCTATATTGACTGAGAAATTGCTCAAAAGTGCATAAAGAGGTGATAATTGTGATATAGTTAATGGAATCGGCTTTCAGCACCAAAATGTGGTGAAACATAAAAAGTATAAAATCTAAAAAGAAAAATCCATGAGGAGATCATGAACCCAACTGGACTATGTATTAGTCTGTAAACATTATCTCTCCATGTCTCTATTCTATGCCTTTGCTTATACATCTACTCAGCCAAGATGCCAACACTACCAAAGGACATTCACTTCTTGAGAAACCTTTTCATCATTCCTACTTTCAAAATGTGCACATATCCACTTCTGAATTGTCTTGAGAACATTTTTAAACTCCTTAGAGCAGAGAGGCATTCTTAATAGATTTTTTTTTTTTTACATAGAAATAGTTCCCTGCTCAGCCTACCTCTTCCTAGGGCATTAGATATATGATTTCAACTATTAAAAACATTGGCTCCTTGCCATGTCTTAGAAGGTAAATGCACATAGGAAGTGTTTCATAAATGAACAGAATGGAGCTAAATCTAGTCTCCCAAACTTTTTTCCTCCAGTGTCTGCCAGGCTGTTGGTTTTCAAGGAGGCTGCAGAGCTGAGGAGAGGAAGATAGGATTGGAGCAAGTAAAAGGAACAAAGCTTCCTGTTCTTACCAAGATTCAGCCTTTTTTTGTGAATAAATACTCCTCAAATGGTTGCAAACCTTTAATTAATTAATTAATTAATGTACTCAATGACTTGATTTTTACTTTTTTTTTTTTTTTTTTTTTTGGCTAGTGTTTTTGCTGTTTTCATGGAGGAGGTTCCCATTGCCTGTTATGGCTTGAGTATCTTTGTACCCCCCAAAAATTCATATGTTGAATCCTTAATCCCTAAAGTGATGGTATTTGGAGGTGGAGATGTTGGGATGTACATAGGCCTTGACAGTGGAGCCTTCGTGATGGAATTTGTGCCCTTAGAAGAAGAAAGGCAACATCTCTCTGTCCCTCTCTCTTTTGGCTATGGGAGGACACAATAAGAAGATGACCATCTGCAAGCCAGGAAGAGGATTCGCACCAGGATTCTAATCAACTGTTAGCTTGATCTTGGACTTCTCAGACGCCAGAACAGTGAGAAATAAATTTTTGTTGTTTAAACCAGCCAGTCTATGAGATCTTGTTATAGCAGCCCAAACAGTCTGAGATAGTTGCCCATTCCATTTTATCTACAATATTCAATTTTATCTTTATTTTCTAGTCAGATAAGGTATGCATAATGATCCTCACACTTGATTTTGGACACAGGAGAAAAAAGAAGGAAAAGGAAGAGGTGGAAGAGGAGGAAGAGGAGGAAGTGAAGAAGAAAAGGAGGTGAGGAGAGAAGAGAAGAAAAAAGGGGAGCAATCATCTGATGCTTAAGTGTTGGCTTGCCTAAAATCAGACAGCTGGTAACTGGGTAGTGCTCACATCTGGATCTGCATTTTCTAACTTACAGAATTCTTTCAGTGTATCTAAAGATGAAAAAAATGCAATTACAATTTTTTTCTTATTGAAAACTAGAATAGTTTAGTGGGAAAGATTTAGAGAATAGAAATAATTGTCAGTAGCTTGTGATGTTTAAGATGTGACTTGGCCCAAACATGGAGAATCTGATAAAAATGACAGGGGCAGTAAGTAGATTTCAGAATCATGAACATCTCTCAGGGTCCAAGTGATTCCTCAATGGCTCTTGGAGCCCAAATTCGCACATCTTGCTCATTGCATCTGCCATGACACCATAAACACCTGGGGTGTTTGAAACATGCCATAAGCTTTTGCTCTTCTTTGCCTAAATGGATATAAAATATGAGCTCACTATGATAATGTTTTGTTTTTCCTTCTGGATGCGCTCCTGATTTTTGGAAAGACCTGAGTTCATTCAGGAGAATTCCTTCCCCACAAACTCTTTCCTAAGTTGTCCCAGAGAGAAACCAAGGACTTTCTCTCAGTATTCATAAAGCCATAGTTGGGACTCAGGCCTCCTATTTCCAGGGTCAATGCCATACATATTATTCTATCCTCTTAATAAAACCCTGTTGTTTCAGGCTACCACTGGGGCCAGAGGTAAACACTATAATTCCTTTGGGTAAAGAGGGCTCTTAACCAAATTCCAAATGATCTAGAAAGGCCAAAGTCTGTTCAAAGAAGCAGTAATGAGATTGGCATTTTGAATTATATTAGTTAATTATGGTATGGAGCAAGAAAGTTTTAGCTGTCTTTGCCAGCTTCCGACCCTGAAATCAAAGGTGTCTTTTAAAGATAAATTCTCAACGGTTTAAAAAGCACAAATTCAGAGTTTTAAAATATCACTGAGAAGGCATTATTTAAAGTCACACGTTTCTTGTGAACTTTACTTGGCTTACCCTCCAATATTTGTTGTAATTAAGAATCGGGTCGCAATAAAGTGATAATTTAGTCAAACATAAATCATTTTAATCTATTTGGTTTTCCTACTAGAAGGAAACACAGTACTTATTAGTCCCAGATGTTTGGTTTCTAACCCTAAAAACCACCGTGAAGTGCCAGCCCTGATTCCCTAAAGACAGATATCCTGTGTACCTGAGACCCAAAAATTGAAAGTCATTTGTCATCAGAGGTTTCAAAGCAAAACTGGAAAGTCTTTCTTTATACCATCATGGTACATATTAACCTGAGGTAATGTGTGTAAATGTGGTTATTCATTTTTTCATAGTTATTTTCTTTGTCATTTGACAAGGTACTCTTCTAGGGGTGGGGACACAAAATGGATTATATGCATTCCCTGCCCACAAAGAACGTACAGATTCCTGTTCCTGTGTTGCTGCCATGCTAATTAGAAATTCTACCACTGTATACTCTATGCAAATTCCTGAGTTTAATCTGGAGGAGAATGGTAATAATGCCAATTTAATGGTCAGCATTTGTTTGATACCTGTTTTATGTCAGTCACTCAGCTAAGTTGAAAGCTGGTTTGTTTATTCATTTTTTTTATGTATTATATTTTGGAATCTCCAAAGAAAACTTTGCAGTTAGAAGCAGAGAGTGGTATAGAGGGAAAAGCATGAACTTGGAAGTCAGATAGTTGTGGGTTCAAATCTTGACTCTACTGATTAATATTTCTGTGATCTGGGCAACTTGCTAAATCTTTTTGAGCTTGTTTCCTTAACTGTGAGAGAATTAAGAGGATTATATCAGATAATGTATTTGAAGCCTTTAAATTCCCAGAATATAAAAAGCTTTAATAAAAGATTAGTTACTTCTCTTAGTTATTATTTTATCCATTTTATAGTTAGAAACGTGAGGTAAAGAGACAACTAGTTGGCAACGTGTCAGTAGTTATATAACTAGTAAGTGGAGGAGGGGATTAAAACCCACATGGTCGGGTTCCAAAGTCCTCTTGGTTTCAAGGACACCATATTTTCTCCACACAGCACTTCCAGTTCATTTTCCATGAATTGGAAGTTTTCTCTACTATTCCCTTAAAGCAACATTTCCTAACATCACTCCATAACAGAATGACCCCTCAATATCTCTTGATTTCTAGAGTATCTGATGCTATAAAATTGTTCAAACTATATTAATTACTGTACTATAGTAGTTTTTATACCAGTCTGTTCTCCAGATAGACTTATTTCCTGGAGGGAAGGAAATAATATATCTCCATGGCTAGATAGGATTATTAATAGTTGTTTATTAAATAAACTGTATTCATATTATAAAAGAAAACTGAATTGAAAACATAACTGAAAAAATAACTAATAAATCCCATGTAATAAACTTCCACATCTTCCTATTAATTTTTTTCTCTAAAGATAAAGTATCCTGCATTGTGATTGAATTCATGGTCTTCCTTTATCTGAATGTTCACCTTCAACAAGTTATTTCAACTCTATTTCACTTTTCTAATTTTTTGATTAGACATAATGAATTCCAATTCATAGGAAAAGAATTTCCATTCAGATGTTTGACGATTGACATATTAAGGCATTTAGCACAATGTCTGGCACAGATTTTCTTTTTTTTTAATTTTATTTTTTTTACATTTTTTATTTTATTTTATTTTAATTTTAATTTAATTTAATTTTATTATTTTATTATGTTATGTTAATCACCATATTTTACCACATTAGTTTTTGATGTAGTGTTCCATGATTCATTGTTTGCATATAATACCCAGTGCTCCATTCAGTACGTGCCCTCTCTAATACCCATCACCAGGCTAACCCATTCCCCACTCCCCTCCCCTCTAGAACCCTCAGTTTCTTTCTCAGAGTCCATAGTCTCTCATGGTTCTTCTCCCCCTCCGATTTCCCCCTTTCAATTTTCCCTTCCTACTATCTTCTTCATTTTTTTTTAACATATAATGAATGTATTATTTGTTTCAGAGGTACAGGTCTGTGATTCAACAGTCTTACACAATTCACAGCGCTCACCATAGAACATACCCTCCCCAATGACTATCACCCAGCCACCCCATCCTTCACACCCCCCACTCCAGCAACCCTCAGTTTGTTTCCTGAGATTAAGAATTCCTCATATCACTGAGGTCATATGATACATGTCTTTCTCTGATTGACTTATTTTGCTCAGCATAATACCCTCCAGTTCCATCCACGTCATTGCAAAAGGCAAGACTTCATTCCTTTTGAAGGTTGCATAATATTACATTGTGTATATATATATACCACATCTTCTTTATCCCTTCATCTGTCAATGGACATCTTGGCTCTTTCCACAGTTTGGCTATTGTGGACATTGCTGCTATAAACATTGGGGTGCACGTATCCCTTCGGATCACTATATTTGTATCTTTGGGGTAAATACCTGGTAGTACAATTGCTGGGTCTTAGGGTAGCTCTATTTTCAACTTTTTTAGGAACCTCCAGACTGTTTTCCAAAGTGGCTGCAACAGCTTGCATTCCCACCAAAAGTATAGGAGGGTTCCCCTTTCTCCGCATCCCCACCAACATCTGTCATTTCCTGACTTCTTAATTTTAGCCATTCTGACTGGTGTGAGGTGGTATCTCATTGAGGTTTTGATTTGGATTTCCCTGATGCCAAGCGATGTTGAACACTTTTTCATGTGTCTGTTGACCATTTGGATGTCTTTGCAGAAATGTCTGTTCATGTCTTCTGCCCATTTCTTGATTGGATCATTTGTTCTTTGGGTGTTGAGTTTGATAAGTTCTGTATAGATTTTGGATACTAGCCCTTTATGATATGTCATTTGCAAATATCTTCTCTCATTCTGTCGGTTGTCTTTTGGTTTTGTTGACTGTTTCTTTTGCTGTGCAAAAGCTTTTTATCTTGATGAAGTGCCAATAGTTCATTTTGCCCTTGCTTCCTTTGCCTTTGGCGATGTTTCTAGGAAGAAGTTGCTGCGGCTGAAGTCGAAGAGGTTGCTGCCTCTGTTCTCTTCTAGGATTTTGATGAACTCCTGTCTTTAGATCTTTCACCATTTTGAGTCTATTTTGTGTGTGGTGTAAGGAAATGGTCTTTCACCATTTTGAGTCTATTTTGTGTGTGGTGTAAGGAAATGGTCCAGTTTCATTCTTCTGCATGTGGCTGTCCAATTTTCCCAACACCATTTGTTAAAGAGACTGTCTTTTTTCCATTGGACAATCTTCCTGCTTTGTTGAAGATTAGTTGATCATAGAGTTGAGGGTCCATTTCTGGGCTCTCCATTCTGTTCCATTGATCTATGTGTCTGTTTTTGTGCCAGTACCATATTGTCTTGATGATTACAGCTTTGTAATAGAGCTGGAAGTCCGGAATTGTGATGCTGCTGGCTTTGCTTTTCTTTTTCAACATTCCTCTGGCTATGCAAAGTCTTTTCTGGTTCCATACAAATTTTAGGATTATTTGCTCCATTAGTTTGAAAAAAGTTGATGGAATTTTGATAGGGATTGCATTAAATGTGTAAACTGCTCGAAGTAGCATAGACATTTTCACAATATTTGTTCTTCCAATCCATGAGCATGGAATGTTTTTCCATTTCTTTGTGTCTTCCTCTATTTCTTTCATGAGTATTTTATAGTTTTATGAGTACAGATCCTTGGACTTTTGGTTAGATTTATTCCTAAGTATTTTATGATTTTGGGTGTAATTGTAAATGGGATCAACTCCTTCATTTCTCTTTCTTCTGTCTTGTTGTTCGTGTATAGAAATGCAACTGATTTCTGTGAATTGATTTTATATCCTGCCACTTTACTGAATTCCTATATCAGTTCTAGCAGTTTTGGCGTGGAGTCTTTTGTGTTTTCCACATAAAGTATCATATCATCTGCAAAGAGTGAGATTTTTGACTTCTTTGCCGATTTGGATGCCTTTTATTTCTTTTTGTTGTCTGATTGCTGAGGCTAGGACTTCTAGTACTATGTTGAATAGCAGTGGTGATAGTGGGCATCCCTGCCGTGTTCCTGACCTTAGGGGAAAAGCTCTCAGTTTTTTCCCATTGAGAATGATATCGGCTGTGGGTTTTTCATAGATGGCTTTTATGATATTGAGATATCATATCTCTATGATAATGAGGTATCCTTGAGGTATGAGGTATCATACCTCTATCCCTATACTCTTAAGAGTTTTGATCAAGAAAGGATGCTGTACTTTGTCAAATGCTTTTTCTGCATCTATGGAGAGGATCATATGGTTCTTGTTCTTTCTTTTATTAATGTATTGTATCATATTGATTGATTTGCGAATATTGAACCAAACTTGCAGCCCAGGGATAAATCCCACTTGGTCGTGGTGAAGAATCCTTTTAATGTACTGTTGGATCCTATTGGCTAGTATTTTGGTGAGAATTTTTGCATCCATGCTCATCAAGGATATTGGTCTGTAATTCTCCTTTTTGATGGGGTCTTTGTCTGGTTTGGGGATCACGGTAATGGTGGCCTCATAAAATGAGTTTGGAAGTTTTCCCTCCATTTCTATTTTTTTGGAACAGGTTCAGAAGAATAGATAATAATTCTGGTTTAAATGTTTGGTAGAATTCCCCTGGGAAGCCATCTGGCCCTGGGCTTTTGTTGGGAGATTTTTGATTATTGCTTCAATTTCCTTAGTGTTATAGGTCTGTTCAGGTTTCTATTTCTTCCTAATTCAGTTTTGGTAGTTTATACATCTCTAGGAATGCATCCATTTCCTCCAGGTTATCTAATTTGCTGGCATATAGTTGCTCATAATATGTTCTTATAATTGTTTTATTTCTTTGGTGTTGGTTGTGATCTCTCCTCTTTCATTCATGATTTTATTTATGTGAGTCATTTCTCTTTTCTTTTTGATAAGTCTGGCCAGGGGTTTATCCATCTTATTAATTCTTTCAAAGAACCAGCTCCTAGTTTCTTTGATCTGTTCTACTGTTCTTTTGGTTTCTATTTCATTGATTTCTGCTCTGATCTTTATTATTTCTCTTCTCCTGCTGGGTTTGGGCTTTATTTGCTGTTGTCTCTCCAGCTCCTTTAGGTGTAGGGTTAGGTTGTGTATTTGAGACCTTTCTTGTTTCTTGAGAAAGGCTTGTATTGCTATATACTTGCCTCTTAGGACTGCCTTTGTTGCATCCCAAAGATTTTGAACAGCTATTTTCATTTTCATTTTTTCAATGAATTTTTTTAATTCTTCTTTAATTTCCTGGTTGACCTATTCATTCTTCAGTAGGATGCTCTTTAGCCTCCATGTATTTGAGTTCTTTCCGGTTTTCCTCTTGTGATTGAGTTCTTGTTTCAAAGCATTGTGGTCTGAAAATAGGCAGGGAATGATCCCAATCTTTTGCTACCATTTGAGACCTGATTTGTAACCTAGGATATGATCTATTCTGGAAAATGTTCCATGGGGACTAGAGAAGAATGTGTATTCTGTTGCTTTGGGATGGAATGTTCTGAATATATCTGTGAAGTCCATTTGGCCCAGTGTGTCATTTAAGGTCTTTATTTCCTTCTTGATCTTTTGCTTAGATGATCTGTCCATTTCAGTGAGGGGGGTGTTAATGTCCCCCACTATTATTGTATTGCTGTCAATGTCTTTCTTTGCTTTGGTTATTAATTGCCTTATATAATTGGCTGCTCCCATGTTAGGGGCATATTTACAATTGTTAGATCTTCTTGTTGGATCGACCCTTTAAGTAGGATAGTGTCCTTCCTCATCTCTTATTACAGTCTTTGGTTTAAAATCTAATTTTTCTGATATAACGATTGCCACTCCAGCTTTCTTTTGGTGTCCACTAGCGTGGTAAATGGTTTTCCACCCCCTCACTTTCAATCTCCAGGTGTCTTTGAGTCTAAAATGAGTCTCTTGCAGACAGCATATCAATGGGTCTTGATTTTTTTTATCCAATCTGACTCCCTGTGTCTTTTGATTGGTGCATTTAGCCCATTTACATTCAGGGTAACTATTGAAATATAGGAATTTAGTGCCATTGTATTGCCTGTAAGGTGACTGTTACTGTGTATTATCTGTGTTCCTTTCTGGTGTATGTTGCTTTTAGGCTCTCTCTTTGCTTAGAGGACCCCTTTCAATATTTCTTGTAGGGCTGGTTTCGTGATTGCAAATTCTCTTAGTTTTTGTTTGTCCTGGAAATTTTTTTTATCTCTCCTTCTATTTTCAATGACAGCCTAGCTGGATATAGTATTCTTGGCTGCATATTTTTCTCATTTAGTGCTCTGAATATATCCTGCCAGTCCTTTCTGGCCTGCCAGGTCTCTGTGGATAGGTCTGTTGCCAATCTAATGTTTCTCCCATTGTAGGTTACATATCTCTTCTCCCGAGCTGCTTTCAGGATTTTCTCTTTGTCTTTGAGACTCGTAAGTTTTACTATTAGATGTCAGGGTGTTGACCTATTTTTATTGATTTTGAGAGGGGTTCTCTGTGCCCCCTGGATTTTGATGCCTGTTTCCTTCCCCAGATTAGGGATGTTCTTTGCTATAATTTGCTCCAATATACCTTCTGCCCCTCTCTCTTTCTTCTTCTTCTGGGATCCCAATTATTCTAATATTGTTTCATCTTTGGTATCACTTATCTCTCGAATTCTGCCCTCATGATCCAGTTGTTGTTTATCTCTCTTTTCTCAGCTTATTTATTTTCCATCATTTGGTGTTCTATATCACTAATTCTCTCTTCTGCCTCATTTATCCTAGCAGTGAGAGCCTCCATTTTTTTATTTCACCTCATTAATAGTTTTTTTGATTTTGACTTGGTTAGATTTTAGTTGTTTTATTTCTCCAGAAAGGGTTTCTCTAATATCTTCCATGCTTTTCTCAAGCCCAGCTAATATCTTTAAAATCATCATTCTGGACTCTAGTTCCGACATCTTACTATTGTCCATATTGATTAGATCCCTGGCAGTCTTTACTACCTCTTTTTTTTTTTAGTTTTTTTATTGTTATGTTAATCACCATACATTACATCATTAGGTTTTGATGTAGTGTTCCATGATTCATCGTTTGTGTATAACACCCAGTACTCCATGCAGAATGTGCCCTCTTTAATACCTATCACCAGGCTAACCCATCCTCCCACCCCCCTCCCCTCTAGAACCCTCAGTTTGTTTTTCACAGTCCATCGTCTCTCATGGTTCATCTCTCCCTCCGATTTCCCCCCCTTCATTCTTCTCCTCCTGCTATCTTCTTCTTTTTTTTTTTTTCCTTAACATATATTGCATTATTTGTTTCAGAGGTACAGATCTGTGATTCAACAGTCTTGCACAATTCACAGCACTCACCATAGTACATTCTCTCCCCAATGTCTATCACCCAGCCACCCCATCCCTCCCAACCCACCCCCCACTCCAGCAACTCTGTTTGTTTCCTGAGAACAAGAATTCCTCATATCAATGAGGTCTTGGTCTTTTTTTGAGGTAATTTTTTCTGTCTTGTCATTTGTCCAGAGAAGAATAGATGAATGAGGGAACAAAATGCTAATAGGGTAACAATGACCCTAGAAAAATATACACTAAACAAATCAGAAGAGTCTGAATGCTCAGTCTGATCAAGGAAGCTGTAAGTGCCACTGACATGAGTTCTGTGATCAGTTTCCATGAGCTGGAGGTGGTGAAAGTGGATGCTGATTTCTCCCACGCCATCCGCAACTTTGTGGGCAGTCAGCCCCACCCTGGCGCCCCTGCCTGGGCAGCGGGCTGGGCACAGCTGGGCAAGGTGTGGGTCTGGACAGCCTGGGTCCTAATGGCCACTCTGGCACAGATTTTCTAATAACATTCTCTTCATCATCTTTTTTGCCTAAAATTCCAATAGCATCTACTTATAAACCCAGAACTTGTGATTGATAGATATCATTTAAAACTTTATTTTCTTTTTTTTTAAAGATTTTATTTATTTGACAGAGAGAGTGAGAGAGCACAAGCAGGGGGAACAGTTGAGGGAGAGGGAGAAGCAGGTTCCCCACCAAGCAGGGAGCCTGATGTGGGGCTCAATCCCAGGACCCTGGGATCATGACCTGAGCCGAAGGCAGACGCTTAACCATCTGAGCCACCCAGGTGCCCCTAAAACTTTATTTTCTTAAGCCTCTTTTTATCTGATTTTTAATAGCATCTGTAAATTTAAAACAACAACAACAGAGCTAGGCTTGGTATTGTATTTTTCCTGTAGGTGCTTCAGTATAAACCCGACATACTGCCAGAGTATCTGTTACATTCCTAACCACAAGATTGTGATGATTCTCTTAATTGATACACAATTTTATCTTCCTTCATTTGCTGTGGCTGCCCAGATCATAGTGGGAAGAATGATTCTGAAGCCACATCTAAACTTAGAAAGGGTGTCAGGGCTTATTATCAGAGACTATCTTGGCAGGAGGAAGAGGGAATAGCAACTTATATACTGGGAACTGTGGGAACTGCTTATCCCTGAATATCATCATTCATCAGTAAGTCAGAGAAAATGAGAAGGACTTGGTAGGTAAGGATGATGTTTGATGCTTCCAGACACTAATCCCTCCATTCTTTCACTAATGGAGCTCTGGCCTCTTCCCATTAAGGCGTCAGTCACTGATGTAGAGATCAGTAGGCTCCGAACCTGGCTTAGCCAGAATACTTCATCTCTCTGTTTTCCTATTCTTCCTTCCTGCCTTCTGCTTTATTGTCAGATGTTAAGACTTCTTCAAACCAGTCCCCAAACTATTTCACATGATAATTGGCTTTTGAGTTCTTATACTTTGAACCACCTCTGATAAACTCCATTTCAGCAGGTAAGCACAGAGTTCATCTCCTCAGTTTATTCCTCAACACAAGTACAAAAGCAGTCAGAATACTACTACTACTACTACAACTACCTTAATAATAGTAATAATAATTGCTATCATGAGATCTTATTAACAATAATTCATCAGCATAGTGGATTAGCAAGATGTTCTAGAGATCGTCAAAATGATCAAAATCCCTTAGGACTATATTGTGAAAAAGAGTAGAATTAACCATGTCCAGGGACATTTAACAGTGATGTCCTCCCCACCTAAGTTAAAGCTTCTTTTTGTCAATTGTATTTATCTTTTCAAAAAAGTAACTTGTCACTTCTTGCTTTTTTCTATTGTTTTTTTCCTTTCTTTATTTCATTTTTTTCTCCTCTGATATTTGTTATCTCCTTCCTTCCACTCACTTTGGACTTAGTTTTTTCACCTTTTACTAGTTCCTTGAAGTGTACTGTAGGTTGTTTATTTAAGCTATTTTCTTCTTCTTCTTCTTCTTCTTCTTCTTCTTCTTCTTCTTCTTCTT
>NC_058405.1:87116571-87185961 GCF_002201575.2 Neomonachus schauinslandi
TTCTTCTTCTTCTTCTTCTTCTTCTTCTTCTTCTTCTTCTTCTTCTTCTTCTCCTTCTCTTCCTCCTTCTCCTCCTCCTTCTTCTTTTTAATGTAGGTATTTATCACTATAAAGTTCTCTCTGCATGGCTTATGTTGCATCCTGTAAGTTTTGGAATGCTGTGTTCCCATTTTTGTTTGTTTTGAGATTTTTTTACTACTCTTTTGATTTCATCCTTGACCCATTGGTTGTTTGGAAGTGTGTTGTTTAATTTCCACATACTTGTGAATGTTTAGTTTTCCTCCTATTATTAATTTGTAGTTTCACACTATTGTGGTCAAAACAGACACGGTATTATTTTGATATTTTTAAATTTCAAGATTTTTTTGTGATCTAACCTATGACATATCCTGGATAACATTCTATATATATTTGAGAATGTGTATTCTACTGCTGTCAGATGGAATATTCTATAGCTGTCTATTGGGTGTCTTGGTCTAAAGTATATTTCAAGTAAACCATTTCTTGCAAGTGAGGTCTTAAAGTCTTCTACTATTATTTTATTACTGTCTATTACTTCCTCCAGATCTGTTAGTATTTACTTAATGCCCCCCCCAAAGAGACAGAGAAAAAGAGAGACAGAGACAGATAACTCAAATAAATAAAATTATAAATAGAAGATATTACAACTGATACCACACAAATACAAAGGACCATAAGAGACAACTATGAACCATTTTACACCAACCTATAAGAAATGGTTAAATTCTTAGAAACATACAACCTACCAAGTCTGAATCATGAAGAAATAGAAGAAATAAAAATCCAAATAAACCTATAAAAAGTAAAATCGAGTCAGTAATCACAAAACTCCCAACAAGGAAAACCCAGGACCAGATGATTTCATGGGTGAATCCTATAAGCATTTAAGGAAGAATTAATGTCAATTCTTCTTAAACCTTTTTAAAAAATCGAAGAGGAGGGGACACTCCTAAACCCATTTTATGATGTCAGTATTATCCTGATTCCAAAGCCAGGTAAGGATAAAACAACAACAACAACAACAACAACAGCAAAGAAAACTAAAACCCAATATCATTGATGAGCATAGATGCAAAAATTCTCAACAAAATACTAGAAGACAGAATTCAATAGCACTTTGAAAGGATCATACACCATGATCAAGTGGACTTTATCCTTGTGATTCAAGGATGCTTCAACATAAGCAAATCAATAAATGTGATACACCACATTAATATAATGGAAGGCAAAATCAAATAAGCATCTCAATAGATGCAGAAATGGCATTTTACAAAACTCAACACATTTCAAGATAATAACTCACAACACATTGGGCATAGAAGAAATAAACCTGAACATAATGGAGGTCATATATGGCAAACCTACAATTAACATCGCACTCAGTGGTGAAAGTTTGAAAGCTTTCCCTCTAAGTTTGGAAAAAAGACAAGTGCACCCACTCTTACTACTCCTATTTAACATAATACTGTAATTCCTAAAGAGGGCAATTAGGCAAGAAAAAGAAACAAAAAGACATACAAATCTAAGAGGAAGTAGTAAAATGATCTCCTTTTGCTAATGACATGATCTTATATATTCAAAGTCTTACTAAAGACTCCCCCAATGGTGCCTGGGTGTCTCAGTCAGTCAAGCATCTCATGACCTCATGATTTCAGGGTCATGGCTTCATGATTTCAGGATTCTGGGATCTCAGGATCCTGGGTTTGGGCTCCCTGCTTAGCAGGGAGTCTGAATCTCCCTCTCCCTCTCCCCATCTAAATCTCTCATGCTCTCTCTTTCTCTCTCTCAAATAAATAAACTCTTTTAAAAAAAGACTCTCCCCAAACCTGAGCTAATAAACAAAATCCATAAAGTCATTGGTTACAAAATCAATATTCAAAAATTAGTTGCATTTCTATTTGATAACAAAGAACTATATGGAAAAGAAATAAAGAAAACAATCATATTTACAATGGGCATCAAAACAATAAAATACTTAAGAATAAATTTAACTAAGGAGTGAGAGATATATATAATTAAAACTAAAAGACACTGATGAAAGAAATTAATGGAGACAGAAACAAATGTAAAGATATTACATGGTCATGAATTGGGATAGTTATTTTTTTTATTTTTTTAAATATTTTATTTATTTATTTGACAGAGAGAGACAGCGAGAGAGAGAGAGAGAGAGCACAAGCAAGGTAAGTGGGAGAGGGAGAAGCAGGCTTCCCACTGAGAAGGGAGCCCAATGCGGGCTCGATCCCAGGACCCTGGAACCATGATTTGAGCTGAAGGCATATGCTTAACCAATGAGCCACCCAGGCGCCCTGATACTAAGGATATTTAAACAATATTAACTATCCCAGGGGCACCTGGGTGGCTCAGTCATTAAGCGTCTGCCTTCAGCTCAGGTTATGATCCCAGGATCCTGGGATCAAGCCCCGCATTGGGTTCCCTGCTTGGCAGGAAACCTGCTTCTCCCTCTCTCACTCCCCCTGCTTGTGTTCCTTCTCTCGCTGTGTCTCTCTGTGTCAAATAAATTAATTAATTAAATATTTTTAAAAAATGTCTTTAGTATCCAAAATTCCCTATAGATCCGATACAATATCAAAATTCCAATGACTTTTTTTTATAGAAATAGGAAAAACAATCTGAAAATTTATGAGGAACTACTTCCTATATTGCACCAATCCCAAGAATTAAGTTGAAATGGATTATTGACCTAAACATAAGACATGAAATCTTAAAAATCCTAGAAGAAAATATAGGGAAAATACTCCCTGACATTGGTCTTGGCAATGATTTTATTTTTTTATATGACACCAAAACACAAGCAATGAAAGCAAAAGTAAGCATGTGGGCAGAGCAAGATGGCAGAGGAGTAGGCGACCTGGGTTTCGTCTGATCTCAGGAATTCAGCTGGATAGGGATCAAACCATTCTGAACACCTACAAACTCAACAGGAGATCAAAGAAAAGAATTAGCAACAACTCTCTGAGTAGAAAAGCAACCACTTTCTGGAAGGTAGGACGTGCGGAGAAGTGAATCAGAGGCGATATTCGGGAGGATAGATGGTGGGGGAGGGGTCTCCATCCGCCACTTCTGGCAAGTGAGAGAGCCCCGGAGAACAAAATCAGAGCAAGGAAGCTGGCTGCAGAGATGGAGCCGAGGCGCAGTCTCTCAGCTCAGGGTTACCATAAACTGTGATCCGCGGCACAATCGGGCCACTGCTCCTCCAGCAGGGACCCAACAAGCGGCTGATCCGGGGAGACTCCCCTTCTCCCCCGGAAGGAGTGGCATGGAAGCGCACTGCAGGGATCTGCGGGCTTTGGAGACTCCACACGGGGTCGGGTGCCAGAGATAGAAATGCTTGGTCACAGTCCAGGTGAGCACAGAGTGCGGCCGGAGACCAGGGAAACGGGAGTGATTGACTGCTTTTCTTTGGGGACACACTGAGGAGCGGGGCCCCGAGTTCTGGGCTCCTCTGGGGCGGAGATTGGGAGGCTGCCATTTTCACTCTCGGCCTCCAAAGCTCTACGGAAAGCTTGCAGGGAACAAAAGCTCCCAAGGGCAAACCTGAGCAGATTACTTAGCCCAGACTGGGCAAGGGCGGGGCAATTCCGCCTCTGGCAAAGACATTTGGGAACCACGGCAACAGGCCCCTCCCCCAGAAGATCAGCGAGGACAGCCAGCAAAGACCAAGTTTACTGATCAATGAGAACAGCAAAACTCTCCAGCGCAAGGGGAATACTGCACATAGAATTCATGGCTTTCTTACCATGATTCTTTAGTCTTACAAAGTTAATTCTTTTTTAACTGTCTTTTTTTTTTTGAATTTTTCTTTTTCTCTTTTTCAACCAATATCTTATCAATCCCTTTTTTAAAAAACATTTTTATTTTTCATTTTTAGAGTCATATTCTAATCCTCCATAGTAGTTACCCTTATTTTTGGCATATATATATATATAAGTTGTTCTCTCTTTAAAATTTGGAGATACAGATTCTTCTAACAGAACAAAATATACTCTAAATCTCTAGTGTATGGCTCTGTTCTAGTCTCCTGCCTGATCACATTCTCTCCCTTTTTTTTTCTCTTTTTTTTAAATCCTTTTCTTTTCTTTCAAACAACTTCTTACCAATTACTTTTATAAAATTTGTTATGCTTTTCATCTTTACATTCATATCCCATTCCTTCATCATATTAACCCTTATTTTTGTACAAATATAAGTTTTTCTTTCTTTAAAATTTTGGGAGGAACTTTCTTCTAACAGAACAAAATACACCCAAAATCTAGTGTGTGGCACTGATCTATGTACCAGCCTGATCATATTCGATCATATTCTGTTTTTTGTTTGTTTTGTTCTGTTTTTGTTTGTTTTTATCTTTTTCTCTTTTTTTTTCTTTTTATTTTTTCTTTCTTTCCCTTTCTTTTCACTGGGTTTCAGGTCTTTTCTGATTTGTTTAGAGTATATTTTCTGGGGACGTTGTTACCCTGTTAACATTTTGTTCTCTCATTCATCTATTCTCCTCTGGACAAAATGACAAAATGGAAAAAATCACCTCAACAAAAAGAACAAGAGGCAGTACCGACTGCAAAGAACCTACTCAATATGGACATTAGTACAATGTCGGAACTAGAGTTCAGAATGATGATTTTAAAGATACTAGCTGGGCTTGAAAAAAGCATGGAAGTTATTAGAGAAACCCTTTCTGGAGAAATAAAAGAACTAGAATCTAAACAAGTCAAAGTCAAAAAGGCTATTAATGAGGTGCAATAAAAAATGGGGGTGCTAACTGCTAGGAAAAATGAGGCAGAAGAGAGAATTAGTGATATAAAACACCAAATGATGGAAAATAAAGAAGCTGAGGAAAAGAGAGATAAACAACTACTGGATTGCAAGGGCAGAATTTGAGATATAAGTGATACCATAAGATGAAACAATATTAGAATAAGAAAAGAGAAATGACCCAAATCAACAAAATCATGAATGAAAGAGGAGAGATCACAACCAACACCAAAGAAATACAAACAATTATAAGAACATATGATGAGCAACTATATGCCAGCAAATTAGATAACTGGAAGAAATGGATGCATTCCTAGAGATGTATCAACTACCAAAACTGAACCAGGAAGAAATAGAAAACCTGAATAGACCTATAACCACTAAGGAAATTGAAGCAGTCATCAAAAATCTCCCAACAAACAAAAGCCCAGGGCCAGATGGCTTCCCAGGAGAATTCTACCAAACATTTCAAGAAGAATTAATACCTATTCTTCTGAAACTGTTCCAAAAAATAGAAATGGAAGGAAAACTTCCACCAAACTCATTTTATGAGGCCACCATTACCTTGATCCCCAAACCACACAAAGACCCCATCAAAAAGGAGAATTGCAGACCAATATCTTGATGAACATGGATGCAAAAATTCTCACCAAAATACTAGCCAATAAGATCCAACAGTACATTAAAAGGATTATTCACCATGACCAAGTGGGATTTATCCCTGGGCTGCAAGGTTGGTTCAACATCCACAAATCAATCAGTGTGATACAATACATTAACAAAAGAAAGAACAAGAACCATATGATCCTCTCAATAGATGCAGAAAAAGCATCTTTTGTATGCTTTTTGTATGCAAAGTACAGCATCCTTTCTTGATCAAAACTCTTCAGAGTATAGGCATAGAAGGACCATACCTCAGTATCATAAAAGCCATCTATGAAAAACCCAAAGTGAATATCATTCTCAATGAGAAAAAACAGAGCTTTTCCCCTAAGGTCAGGAACATGGTAGGGATGTCCACTATCACCACTGCTATTCAACATAGTATTGGAAGTCCTAGCCACAGCAATAAGACAATAAAAAGAAATAAAAGGCATCCAAATCAGCAAAGAAGAAGTCAAACTCTCACTCTTTGCAGATGATATGATACTTTATGTGGAAAACCCAAAAGACTCCACCCCAAAACTGCTAGAACTCATACAGAAATTCAGGAAAGTGGCAGGATATAAAATCAATGCACAGAAATCAGTGGCATTCCTATACACCAACCTCAAGACAGAAGAAAGAGAAATTAAGGAGTCGATCCCATTTACAATTGCACCCAAAACCGTAAGATACCTGGGAATAAATCTAACCAAAGAGGCAAAGGATCTGTACTTAGAAAACTATAAAATACTCATGAAAGAAATGGAGGAAGACACAAAGAAATGGAAAAACGTTCCATGCTCATGGATTGGAAGAACAAATATTGTGAAGATGTCAATGCTTCCTAGAGCAATCTACACATTCAATGCAATCCCCATCAAAATACCATCCACTTTTTTCAAAGAAATGGAACAAATCATCCTAAAATTTGTATGGAACCAGAAAAGACCTTGCATAGCCAGAGGAATGTTGAAAAAGAAAAGCAAAGCCAGCGGCATCACAATTCTGGACTTCCAGCTCTATTACAAAGCTGTCATCATCAAGATAATATGGTACTGGCACAAAAACAGACACATAGATCAATGGAACAGAATAGAGAGCTCAGAAATGGACCCTCAACTCTATGGTCAACTCATCTTTGACAAAGCAGGAAAGAATGTCCAATGGAACAAAGACAGTCTCTTCAACAAATGGTGTTGGGAAAATTGGATAGCCACATGCAGAAGAATGAAACTGGACCATTTCCTTACACCACACACAAATATAGACTCAAAATGGTTGAAAGACCTAAATGTGAGAGGGGAGTCCAACAACATCCTAAAGGAGAACACAGGCAGGAACCTCTTTGACCTCAGCCGCAGCAACTTCTTCCTAGAAACTTCGCCAAAGGCAAGGGAAGCAAGGGCAAAAATTAACTATTGGTACTTCATCAACATAAAATTCTTTTGCACAGCAAAAGAACCAGTCAACAAAGGCACCTGGGTCGCTCAGTCGGTTAAGCGGCTGCCTTCGGCTGGGGTCATGATCCCAGGGTCTTGGGATAGAGCCCTGCATCGGGCTCCCAGCTCTGCGGGAAGCCTGCTTCTCCCTCTCCTACTCCCCCTGCTTGTGTTCCCTCTCTTGCTGTCTCTCTCTCTGTCAAATAGATAAATAAAATCTTTAAAAGAAATACAAAAAAAGTTACAGTCAGCAAAACCAAAAGACAACTGACAGAATGGGAGAAGATATTTGCAAATGACATATCAGATAAAGGGCTAGTATCCAGAATCTATAAAGAACTTCTTAAACTCAACACCCAAAGAACAAATGATCCAATCAAGAAATGGGCAGAAGACATGAACAGACATTTTTCCAAAGAAGACATCCAAATGGCCAACAGACACATGAAAAAGTGCTCAATATCGCTCAGCATCAGGGAAATCCAAATCAAAACCTCAATGAGATACCACCTCACACCAGTCAGAATGGCTAAAATTAACAAGTCAGGAAACGACAGATGTTGGCGGGGATGTGGAGAAAGGGGAACCCTCCTATACTGTTGGTGGGAATGCAAGCTGGTGCAGCCACTCTGGAAAACTGTATGGAGGTTCCTCAAAAAGTTGAAAATAGAGCTACCATATGATCCAGCAATTGCACTACTGGGTATTTACTCCAAAGATACAAAAGTAGGGATCCGAAGGGGTACGTGCACCCCGATGTTTATAGCAGCAATGTCTACAATAGCCAAACTGTGGAAAGAGCCAAGATGTCCATCGACAGATGAATGGATAAACAAGATGTGATATATATATATGCAATAGAATATTATGCTGCCATCAAAAGGAATGAGATCTTGCCTTTTGCAACGACTTGGATGGAACTGGAGGGTGTTACGCTGAGCGAAATAAGTCAATCAGAGAAAGACATGTATCATATGACCTCACTGATATGAGGAATTCTTAATCTAAGGAAACAAACTCAGGGTTGCTGGAGTGGTGGGCGGTGGAGGGTTGGGGTGGCTGGGTGATAGACATTGGGAGGGTATGTGCTATGGTGAGTTTTGTGAATTGTGCAAGACTGTTGAATCACAGATCTGTACCTCTGAAACAAATAATACATGTTAAAAAAAAAAAAAAGAAGAAGAAGATAGCAGGAGGGGAAAAATGAAAGGGGAAAATCGAAGGGGGAGACGAACCATGAGAGACGATGGACTCTGAAAAACAAACTGAGGGTTCTAGAGGGGAGGGGGCTGGGGGGATGGGTTAGCCTGGTGATGGGTATTAAAGAGGGCACGTGTTGCATAGAACACTGGGTGTTATACACAAACAATGAATCATGGAACACTACATCAAAACTAGTGATGTAATGTATGGTGAGTAACATAACAATAAAAAATTTAAAAAAACAAAAAAAGTACGCATGTAGGACTAAATCAAACGAAAAAAGCTTTTGTACAATAGAATAATCAACCAAATGAAAACTACCTATTGAATGGAAAAAATGCTCACAAGCCATATCTAATGATGGGTTAATATCCAAAATACTTAATGAAATTATACAACTCAGCAGCAAAATACACAATCTTATTTAAAAATGGGCAGATGAATTAAATAGACATTTTCTCATAGAAGACGTACAAATGGCCAATACACTTGTGGAAAAAGTGCTGAACATCACTAACCGTCAGGTAAACAGAAATTACAACCACAGTAAAATATCACACTGTTCGAATAAGTATCATCGGGGCACCTGGGTGGCTCAGTTGGTTAAGCGACTGCCTTCGGCTCAGGTCATGATCCTGGAGTCCAGGGACCAAGTCCCACATCGGGCTCCCTGCTCAGCAGGGAGTCTGCTTCTCCCTCTGACCCTCTTCCCTCTCATGCTCTCTGTCTCTCATTCTCTCTCTCGCAAATAAATAAAATCTTAAAAAAAAAGAATAAATATCATCAAAGACAAAATACAATAAATAGTGGTGAAGATGTGAAGAAAAGGGATCGTTGGTGCTCTCTTTGTGGGAATGTCAATTATTACAACCACTATGGAAAACAGTATGTAGATTCCTCAAGAACTGAAAATAGAACTACCATACAATCTGGCAATTTTGTTTGTAGATATATATCCAAAGAAAATGAAATAATAATCTCAAAGAAATATGTACGCTCCCATGTTTGTTGCCCCATTATTCATAATAACCAAAACATGGAAACAATCTCAGTGTTATCAGTAGATGAATGAATAAAGAAAATCTGCTAGATACACACAATGGAATATTATTCAGCCATAAAAAGAAGGGAATCCTGCCATTTGTGACAAATTACTGGACCTTAAAAGCATTATGCCAAATGAAATAAGTCAGACAGAGAAAGACAAATACTGCATATTCTAACTTACATGTGGGATATAAAAACATTGAACTCGTAGAAAAAGAGCATAGGATAGTGGTTGCCAAAAGTTGAGGGGTGGGAAAATGGGGAGACACTGGTCAAAGAATATAAACTTTCAGTTACAAGATGAACTTAAATTCCAGGGATTTAAGATACAGCATGGTCACCATAGGTAATAATGCTGTATTTTATATTTAAAAGTTTCTATGAGAGCAGAGCTTTAATGTTCTCACCGTAACAACAACAAAGAGATGGTAATCATAGGAGATGAAGTATGTGTTAATTATCCTTATTGTGGCAAATTTTTAGCAATATATACATGTATCAGATCTTCACATTGTACGTCTGAAACTTACACAGTGTCATTCGTCAATTATATCTCAATAAAGCTGGTGGGGAAGCTTCTTCAGCTCCTTTTTATTGATGTGTTTGAAGAGAGCCTGTTCCCTAGATTAACAGCCGCATACTAAGTACCGGAGCCTGTGTTAATATGTTTGAGTAGAAATATCACATACATGCAGCTGCAATTGTGACTACCATTTGGATAAGTTTATGGTAGACCACTGTCATTTTCCAAGAGTGATCTTTGTTTGCAGAAGCCATACAAACTAATTGAATGTGAATATAATGGACAACACTACTGTAGCATCCCTTAAAGCTTTAAATCTTTAAAGGTGGCTTTAATCTCCACAAATCCTATAGCATATATTATTACTTCTGATTTACTACCATTGCTGAGAGAGGAGGGTGTCACAAAGGGCCATTTCAGGGACTTGATCCTTACTATAATCATGGCTCTTATTCCATATTATCATGGAACCAAGATGAGGTTCTGCCAGCTACTAAATATATTTCCCCAATTATACATGTGGAGAACAGGGAAATGATAACAGGGAGGGTCTAAAGAAAGACTGAATCCAGTGGGAGTTGACTTGGCCTAGAATTCCATTTATAAGTGGCCTCAATAGGGCTCTTATTAGTTGGAGGATCCTGATGGCAATTTGGTTCTCTGATACCAATGATATATCAAACTATAGCAACAAATCTTAAAAAAAAAAAAAAAAAATTCTTGGCATCCTTTTTTCTCTAGTGCAATTTTAGTCAGCTATATTACTGCAGGTTTCTTTCAGGAAGAATTTGGGTAGTATTTAGCATAAACACTTGCAGTCGCATTGCAAAATCTTTCCTTCTGGTCCCCACTTCAGTAGATGATAACTCCTGGGCCTGTCTTCCATCGAGGGCCACAGTTTTCCATGAGGGTTATCATATGCCTCCTGGGAAGAAGCTTCCTCTCAATGGGGTGTTGACCTAGTGTCTCATTGCATGCTAATCTATTTGCCATCACCACAGGTCCCAGGGGATAAGACATTCTCATTGTCACTTTACCCTCTCTGTATATTTTGGTAATTCCATCTTGTCTCTGACGATTAGATGTCTCTACTTGGCCTCTGCCATTATAGAGTTCTCTCATTGGTACTATCTGCTGATCATCTACATTGTTACTGGGGAGCCCAACTCCAAGCAGACATCTGCTGCTCTCAGTTCCAGCCTACAGATGAGAGCCAGCTCAGGTCTCCTCTCCAGTACATACCTCTTTATCTTAGTTAAAGGTGCGCCCTATTGGCCTGCATAGAATAAATAGTCAAGTGGTGGTTTCTCTGGTTTTACACATGAAATGTATTAAACATTCCCACTTCCCTAAACTTTCTAGCCCTTACCTCAATACTCTGGTACTGCAGTCCTACCATGGCATTTACTGCTATCATTATATAAAAGCTTCAAGGAGGTATGCCCACAGCATTTTGAGGTTATTTTTAGCTGACCTTGCCAGCCTGCTAACACACAGGCAGAGTTCACTAATCTTATGTCAATACATTTTTGCCTATCCACGTTTATAATCCAGTTCTTCATTCTACCTCTTGTTCCAACACCTCAGGATCCATTTTGACTCATCTTCTCAAATTCTGGCTAGTATCTCATTATGTAGGTCTTGATGGTTTGTTTTTGTTTTATTTGGTTTTGCTTTTGAGTTATGCCCTTCTGGATATTGGACTGTATGTCCCAATTTGCACTGTGCTGAGACTTGACCCTGCTAGTCAGCCTGGAGATAAGGGACGGGGTGAAGGAGAATCTTCAGAAGGACAGAATCATCACAAAAGGCACTTGCTTCAGGTGAGGTCCTTAAGGGCTTCAATGAGAAGATGATACTTGAATAAATAGATGAAAAAGGTGACTAAAAAAGCCATAATGAAGTTTGGAGTAAGAGTGAAAGGTAAAACAAAATAAAACAAACAAACAAAAACCTTAATTAATTAATTAATTAAAGGACTTTGAGAAGGATTTATTTTATTTTTTTATTTTTTTTTAAGATTTTATTTATTTATTTGAGAGAGAGATTGAGAGACAGCACGAGAGGGAAGAGGGTCAGAGGGAGAAGCAGACCCCCCGCTGAGCAGGGAACAGGATGCGGCACTCGTTCCTGGGACTCCTGGATCATGACCTGAGCCGAAGGCAGTCACTTAACCAACTGAGCCACCCAGGCGCCCGAGAAGGATTTAAAAAGAAAAAAAAAAAAAGGTGAAAGGTAAAGACTACTTGAAGAGCAAACCAGCAGAAAGGAGGAATAGCTGACAGAATCAAATGGGCTTGTAGGGAATGCACAGTGCTCATGGAGATGTCTGTGAGGAAGAGTAGCAGGGAGTGCTATCAGGGAAGCACTAATCCACACAAGAACCTTATGAGACATAATCTATTATGTTCTTCAACTTACAACTTAGGGAAACTTACAGCAAGTTTAAACAGCTTACTTAACGGGAGTCCCCTAAAGACGATATTCAAAGGAAGGCTATCCCTAAAACATGTATTCCCAACAACTATGCTGTCGCAGTGAATAATGAAAGCATCATAGCCTGGTTCTGTGTAAGCACGCAGAATTTCTGTGAAGACACCTCCTCTCCTACTCGGGACCCCAGTTCCTCATTTACGTCTCTACTGTAGTGATGGGCTTCAACTATATTTACATAAGTGCAACCCGGCAGTGTGTCAACTAGGCATAAATGAATGAACTACTAAAATGAATGAACATTCTCCGAACTTTCCCAGGGATCTCTTCCATCCTATTTTGAGTCCCAACTTGCCAGCCCTCCCTATTCTACTTTTCTGATATGCTACTCTACATAGCATTTATATACTGTAATGTTGAGTCATAAAATGTAGTCATTTGTTTACAGTCCCACCACTAGAACATGAGCTTTATAAGGGCTTCATGTTTTGCATCCTGCCATATCCCTATGGGTTAGGAAAGTTGCTGGTACATAGTAGGCATGCCGTAAATATTTATTTAATAAATTGTTGATGAATGATGCCTAAAACCCACCCACTCAGAATAGTACTTGACACATGCTAAGAGCTCTAAAATGGTAGTTACTTGCTCTGTGGCTTTGTTTAATCACTTAGTGTGATTTTCTAATTTGATGTCTGCAAAATGAATTATCGGTCCCACATGATTGTTGTAGGGGATCTGTGAGATATGTGGAAGGTGACTAATAGTAGGACATCAAAATATGGTAACTTTTATCTTTTTTATTATTACTTTGTCGATTTGATAAGTATTAAATTCTGTATGATGAGTTTATTAAATAGAGAAGACTTACTCTATTTAATGTAATTGGGGCTGTAAGAATTCACAGATTTTTTTCCATTCATTGTTTCCCTCCTCATTTATTATTCATTACTCACTAAATGCAACCATCATGGCTTAGCCTCAAAGTCCTGTTTACAAATGGCACCACATGAAAACCACACACATTTTCTCACACGTACACACAAGTGTTTCTACACAAATAAAGATAATTTTTAAACATAGGAGATGGACCAGGGTCTTTAAAGAATGTGACTTATTCTGGGAAAATACTCAAGTCAACAACTCTCTTGGAAAGGAATGCTCCTGTTGGCTATGAGGCACCCATTTGGTCTCAGTCTTAGGAGTTGGTAAAAGTGCTGACTCGTGCATATGGCTTCCATTGGCCATATCATGTTTAAGTGAAAGAAGTATGTGATCAAATTTGTTTAATGTAAAGGAATGATTTCTCTGCAATAGTTAAGAATTTTATTTATTTTTTACTACTGGAAATGGAATTTTCTGGAATTATTCCCGTTGGTGTTTAAAAAATAACAAAACCGGGCGCCTGGGTGGCTCAGTTGGTTAAGCGACTGCCTTCGGCTCAGGTCACGATCCTGGAGTCCCTGGATCGAGTCCCGCATCGGGCTCCCTGCTCGGCGAGGAGCCTGCTTCTCCCTCTGACCCTCCCCCCTCTCATGTGCTCTCTCTCATTCTCTCTCTCTCAAATAAATAAATAAAACCTTTAAAAAAAAAAAAAAAATAACAAAACCTCAGTCAGATGTCAGTCCACTCCAGGTAAATTCTGTCTCAGCCACTTATAGAGTGATACCATGTAACTGGCTTCCACTGAGCTTCAGTCTCAGTTCTGGCATCTGTAAAATGAATGTTAATACTTCATAAAGTCATTGTGAAAATAAAATTAAAGGAAGATAACCAATGTAAAGTGTATGGCCCATACTTGTAATTCAAGAAATTTAATAAATGTAATAGTGTAACATTAAAAAACAAAGCAAAACACTTATCTAATGCCTGTGATATACTAGGTACTGCTCTGAGCTCTTTGAATATGTTAACACATTCAATTGCCATTTCCTTTCAAATAAGTACTATCATTATCTTCATCTTATAGCTATTGGTCTGTACAGAGAGCTGACGGGACTTGCTCAAAGACCACAGGTTATTGCACCTTAGGCTGGCGGTATATTATGGCTAACTAACATCTCACAGAGGTAGGGATGACATTTCAGAGAAGCTAAATAATTTGCACACAACCCCTCGGTTCATAACAGTGAAGCAGTCTGAGTACAGGATAGAGAGCCCCCATTCCCTGCTGCCCTGTTTGATCAGTGAACTTAACTAATCAAAGAAAGCAAAAGAAGATGCTTCATTCTTTGAAATCACTTTCTGATGAAACACTATTGTTCTTCAACATAAAGCAGTTCACTGACTCCTGGGACCATTGGCAACTCTGCTGGGGACAGGAAGTGAAACTGATGCCTTTGTTTCCTTATTGTGAAGAGGTACCCCCATCACACACACACTGTCGTTCTCAGCCGCATGCTGAGAAGTCTGTACCCAGCTGCCAAGCAGAGAGAAACAGAGACCAAATTGGTTTTCTACATCTCAGTTGAGATATTTATTCATGTGGAAAAAAGCCACCTGAAACACACACACACACACACACACACATACACACACACACTGCATTTGATTTAGAAATATTTTTCTTTGAAAGGGTTTTGAATAATGTCCCTATATTCTATGTAATGAAGGCAGAGGGGAGATACTCCCAATTAAACACTTGAAAACATTTTACTCATAAATTATTTTGCCAAATTTCCAGAAATAAATTCCATAGAAGCTCAATGTGTGGATTGGGAACAAAGTGCTTGTTTCCAGTGAAAGAAGGACAAAGAAACCACATAGACTTAATCTCTTTGTGAGATAATCTCTGAGGATAGGTGGTCTTTACCAATATATGTTTGCTGAAGTAATTGTCCTACTGAATACCTATAAAGGCATTTTATCAGCATTTTGTTTCTGTTTAACTCAAACATAGGTTGAGTTTTCTTATTACCCCCCCACACCCTGTGATGAAACTTTGCTCTTTTGTTTCAATAGTCTGTTTTTCAATAGTATGTTTAACTGTCTTCCTCACTAGAGTGTGAATATCATGAGGCCAGAGGCTTTGCATTAGTTACCTTTGTGTCCTCAGTGTCTTGGCTAGAGCTAGGAATGAAGCAAGGGGAAGCCCACATTTAAATCACAACTACAGAGAGTTTACTGTGCAGGAACCATGAAAAGGAGAACAGCGAAGAGAGATAAAAATAGCTAGGAGACATGCCTTCTGCTTGCAGGAAACTCACAGCCTATTTCAGTGCTTCTCAATTATTCCTTTTTTTTTTTTTTAAGATTTATTTGAAGGGTCAGGGGCAGAGGGAGAGAATCTCAAGCGGACTCCCCACTGACCATGGAACCCAACACGGGGCTCCATCCATGACCCTGAGATCATAAGTCGAAATTACAAGTAGGTCCCTTAACCAACTGAGCCACCCAGGACTCCAAGTGCTTTTTTTCTCCAGTCAAGAAGATTTTAAGGGACATAATTTCTACAATTTGTACTATGAAACAATAAATATTTATTTCCTAAATATGAAGTAATAACAAAATATTGACTAGGTTATTTGACACCACCTCACTACCATATCACCTCTGGAATGCTGATCTCCTTTGAGGAGGGGGTTTCTTCACTGGTTGAGAATAACTAGTATTGAGTGAGTAAAGTCATACATCCTTATATACATTTATGCCTAGTTGTATTAAACCATTGGTAAAGACTTATTCTGCATTGTTTAGTGTGTACTATATATGGGTATGCGAGTTTTATGATCCAGTTGGTCATCATATTTGAAGCAAACATCTTGTGCATACTGTCACAGATTACACTAACATGTTTCATCAACACAACATGCACTTTCATGATATTGCAGAGTCTCAGACAAGGTGGAAAGTCTCCTCTTCCTCTTTTTGCTCCTCCAATTTTTGTCCTCATAAAGGAATGGCTCCACTTGAAAATAAGGATGTTATTTCTACTCCCCATTTCTGAATGCTTCCGCTGTAATCACTCTACTTATCAAGTAACTGAAGCCAATGGTGATGCCTTTAGCTTTATCTCAGCTTCATTTTGCTCTTAAAGAATAAAATGACAAGTCGACCCCTCCCCAGCTTCATAAGTCTCTTTTGTACATCTCCCCAGAATGTCTCCCCCACTCTTCCTTGGAAGTCTATTTTCCTATTGGTCTTTCAAAGACATTTCTTTATGGCACAGTTCTTGGCCATAAAAAAAAAAAATAATAATAAGGTGGAGTCTTTTCTACTATGGAGCCAGTTTATTCATGCCTCCCAACTATAAGAGCTTCCCATCTGTTGGTTGATTCACAGTAATAGCAATTTTCACCAACTGGTTAGTTGTATCAGGCATGCAATTTTAGTAAAAGTTGTGGAATTTGGAAATTACTCCTGAAATAGCTGGAAGACTAAATGAAATATCCCAGAAATGTAGTAGCTTCTGGCAAATGCATTCATTCATGCTGCACTCACTGCCAGACACTGAACTGGGCTCCATGGGTGAGGAAACATAGTCCAAGTTTGAGCTCTGCCTTCCAGAAGGTTACAGCCAATTGAAAAGAGACTCACACACAGATTCCTGCAGTTCACCTTATGGGAAGTGACAGATTCGGAGTCCAGGCAATAAATACCACAATGGTTTAAAAATGAGAAAGTTTAATAAACTATGAATTGAAAAAAAAATTATATCACCTGCAGCCTTAGTGCCCAGAACTTAATGACTCTATGAATTGGGCACCAGTCAACCTGCTTTAAACACTCTCCCTTTGTCCCCATAGTACATACTTTAACACTGATTGCTCATGGAATGGGAGTTCCCTTTGTCTTATACCATATCTGGGCAATATCAGTTTTAATCTTTTTTTTTTTTTTTGTCCTTGGGGCATACATCCACATGGAAAGGTAGTTTATTATTTTTTTAAGATTTTATTTGTTTATTTGAGAGAGAGAGAGAGAGAGCACAAGCAGGGTAAGTGGCAGAGGAAGAGGGAGAAAGCAGACTCCCCACTGAGCAGGGAGCCCAATGTGGGGCTCGATCCCAGGACCCTGGGATCATGACCCGAGTCGAAGGCAGACGCCCAACTGACTGAGCCACCCAGGCACCCTGGAAAGGTAGTTTATAGAGCACTAACAAAACCTGAAAGAAATGAGAAGAAATTGGTGCCTCTTGGACTTAGGGCTGGGAATCATCCCATGATTGCCAGACATGGACATATTTCCAGTTGCAGAAGTTTTTCAAGGCTTCCCCCAATTGAGCAGGGTCTACATTTGGCATTCTGAACACATTTGCCCATAGAAGGAATATATAAATCAGGGTTAGCTTTGAGAACAGGCTAACAAAACTCAAATAGTAACTCAAACAGTACCAAAAGCACACTGTCACACTATTTTAAAAGCAAATATTACTGTAAAGAAATTCATCCCATGAGAAATGCAGAAGAAGCCCTAATAGGAAATACCCATTAGGTATGGAATTCAGGGAGAAAGGCGAAATGAAGAACCAAGAATATTCATGACTGTCCAACAATGTATGTTCTCTTCCTCCTTCTCATTCCCAGGGGCACTTTTCTGTTTTGGATATCCTGATCATCTATACATTTATTTCTCAAAGCACAGTGGGTACGTCTATTGCTTTATTCTTCCAACCTGTGTTGTCTTTCCTTAAACTGTAGATTCCTACTACCTCAAAGTTTCTCTCCTACTCTCCAAAAAGTAGCTTAAACAAACAAACAAAAAAATCAGACCTTGAAAGAAATGTAAAATAGAAAATGTCACTATAGCTATCTCTGGCCTTCCCCATTCCCCTCTCTTTATTCCTACCTATAAGCTTTTGCTGAGTGTTGGCTTTTGTTGATATTTGTATCACTATGGTTTCCCAAGGGATTTAGCAGATGCTGCATGTTATTCCTACAACATTATAGGTGTCCTACAGATATTTCTCAAATTGAACAATTTCCTGAGGTTAAAAAATGTTAATGGTCTTTAGAAAATAGAGATGACACAATTTTATAATGTTAACTTCTTTTCCTTCTCTCCCATCTTTTGGTTAGATTGATGCAGCACCTGGTCATCATGCTTGTTCAATGTCATCTTGTCCATTCTAGTCACAGTTGACCAGTCAATGGGTCCACATCTGATTGGGGTTAGTTCAATCAAGTGGCCAGGAGACTTGATCAGGAAACCTTCATCTGCACCTCTTGCCCACAAGACAGGAATACGGTGACATGTTGACTCTCCTGGGTGAAGGAGCCAATCACTGCTATAATTAGAATCTCTTCAGAGTTTATAAAAAACATTTTGAATAAAGTGGATTTTTTTGAGGGGGAAAAACAGTAGATTCTTCCATCCTTTCTTAGGAAGCTAAGTGAAATCTGATGATATTAGTTCTGCCCAAGCCCTGAGTCATGGTTATCAGTTTTGCCAAATGTAAGGAACTCAATATTTGTAAGATAGGTCAATAACATTATTTTCTTAATGGAAGTGGAGCTCAAGTTCAAGAGAGCCAATAACTATAGGACCTCAAGTATGAATAGGAACAGAGGAATGAAACCATAATTCATAGCATTGAAGAGTGTTCTCGATTCCTAGATGTTCAGATGTTCTGATAGTTAACTCTAGTCTTCTGCTGCCTTTTATGGTAAGGCAGCTCAGGATCAGGGTAGCAGAAGGACATTGAATCTATTAATTTAATAAGACCACGTGCAGATCATTTCCACCCGCATAATATACATATGCTCCTTGAGTCAAAATGATCTCAAAAGAATAGCTTATTTTTTTCCATAAAGTCTCATCTTCTTCCAATGTTGTGATTGGCACTTCCAGTTGCTGAACTAGAAAACAAGGAGTAACCTTTGTCCAAAACAACTAATCTAACTGATCTCTCTTACTAGTTGTTGTGTCTGTCTCCTTGCTACTACCACTGTCATTGTCTTATTCAAGCCCCTAGGTTGTTGTGCTGAACTTTTAATTTGTCCCTCCCTGTTTTATTTTGTTGTTGTTTTACACATTCTCTGGCACCTCCGACAAAGTGATTTTTGTTGTCATCAATGAAATCAAAATTGTATTTTAACTCATAGAGTTCTTCATAATCTAACACTATATGAAGTCTATAGACTCATCTCCTCCACTCTTGCCTCCCCCACTCCCCTGCCATTTGTCCCCACCAAATCCCAAGCTCCACTCCACAACCTTGTTCAATGTTACACAGCAAATGAGGTGTAGAGCTAGGACACACACAGATTTTGATGACTCCAGAGCTCCTTATTGCTTCCTTTACCTGCTTGTGAATTACTGGGAATTTTGCTGTTGTGGTTGCCTCATTCCCCAGGAATTGTATTCCAAGACACTCTCTTTACTTCTCTCTTCTGTGTCCCAACCTTTTACTCACAAAAGGTGCCTGGGAGTGTCTTTCCTAAGTCACTCCTTCAAGGCAAGTCTATTTTATCTTGTTCACTGAAGTAGAAATTGCTACTCCCCACCATTCACCCCATGTCATCTTCTAGTGGAGCACTTGTCATTACAATTGCCTTAGTATCATTAAAAACCAGTCAGGCCATCACATAAAGGAGTACAATTTATGCTATAGCTGAAATAAAAATTAATAAAGAGTCCATTATTTTAATGAGTTGCAGGTGGGGGGAAGAAAGGCATTGGGAAGGGCATGTCAAGGTGCTGTGGATGATGGAAACCAGGCAAGTGCAGCTCAACTCTGGTATGAGAGAGAGCCACTGTGTGTGAATACCTGGAGCAGAACAAACAGTGATCCTACCAGGTAGTGCCTGAATTAATTGTCAGTGAAAGGAGTATGGGGGAGCGTAGGGTGGTATATTGGGAAATTGAACACAGCATTAAAAGCTGCATCATCTGAGGAAGAGGAACTATTTGAAGGAGACAAAAGTAATGGAGCAGAAACTGTGGATGTGAGGAAGAATGTGGTGGTGTACACACGTCCTGGTAAAGTCAGGCATCATTCAACGGCTATGGGGACATCCTCTACACAGTTGCAGGTTCAGAAGGAGACTCAGAGGTCATCTTAGCCACACTTTATCCAGTGGTGAGCACTTCTCTCAGAGATATAATCCATCTCCTGTTTAAACATCCCGGGGTACAGGAAATCCACTTCTTTAATTTTTAAGGAGAACTTTTGGTGAGTTGGGTTATTTTATCTCCTTACCCTAACCTAAATTATCCCTACAGTCATTATGCACCATCTGACAGGCTCTGTTCTCTACTTTTAGGGAAAAAATATAAAAAAAAAAAAAACAAACAAATTAAAATGAAAATGTGTTCACTCTTCTATATGTCACCTTCAACATGTGGACTTTAAAGATGATCAGGTTCCTCAAAAGGGGGTATGTGTCCCTACACCAGGGGCATATCCCAAGATGGCCAAGGGTACCCTAAGGGTAAATGTGAGTAATCTTTCCAGAGTAATGCTTTCATTTGAACAAGATGCTGGGTAAAGTCTTTTTTTTTAATTTTTAATTTTAAAAAGTTGGTGCTACACATGTACCACCTAATTGAATAAAAATTTCATGTTGGTGAATCTCATGGATTTTGTGAAAGCTGGGTGAGCAGAAAACTTGTATGCACAATAAATAATTGGAAAATTTAGGTTGTCTTTTCGGTTGTATTTTCCTGAAGGTAAGTAATTTGATTTTTTAAATTAAAATAAGCATAAATATATTATTGAATGAAAGGAATATTTTACACATATAATACAATAAAAAAATGTTAATATAGTGTTTCAAGTGTTTCTCATGCTACTTCAGGTGATTCCTCTGTTGTAATGCATAGAAAAATTAGAGAGGAACATAAATGATCCAACCCTGGTTCCCCAGGCTCAGTATAACTTTCCAATGCCAAATCTCCTATGATGATAAAGTTTCCTTGTTCTTGTTACAAAAATCAACATTGGAGGGCGCCTGGGTGGCTCAGTCGTTAAGCATCTGCCTTCCGCTCAGGTCATGATTCCAGAGTCCTGGGATCGAGCCCCACATCGAGCTCCCTGCTCCATGGGAAGCCTGTTTATTCCTCTCCCACTCCCCCTGCTTGTGTTCCTGCTCTCACTATCTCTCTCTGTTAAATAAATAAATAAATTCCTTAAAAAACTTTTTAAATAAAAAAATTTTAAAAATCAACATTGTAGTTACTTCCAATTTAGCAAATGCAGTAAAGTAAAAATCAGAGTCAAGATCATATTGCTGATAAAATTTAGCACTCTTTTTTCTAATTGATATCGAGAGTATTTTCACATGCATCTGAAAGTTCTCAGTAAGCAATATTACTAATGGCTATATATTACTCTGTTAGAAATTCATATCATAATGTATTTAATAGTCCCTTTGTTGTTAGGAATTTAAATTGTCTCAAGATATTCTGTTATGAACAATTTTTATAACCGTTTTCAAAAATACATATTTGTTACTTCATTTTGCATGTTTAGATATTACATGTTTAGATGCATGAAATAGAAAACAAAAACAAAAAGAAAATGGAAAAAAATTCCTCTTTGTTAAGGGTAAATAAATGATTTCCACGGGTTTTTCCCTTTGATGCAAATGGATATTCTTATGTAAAGGACTCTTGGAGAGCAATCAGGTCAATTATGAGTCCCCCATGGTAGGTAATATTCAGATAACTGCTTAGCATCATGTTGCCTGGAAGGGCAGTTTTTGTCAGATGTGTGACCAATAGTCTGGGGGCCAGGGAGCTCTGTACACTCTAAGCTTGATATTTGGCAGCTCTGAAACCCAGAACAACCCTCATGCTTGATAATTCACTAAAAAATCCCACAACTGACTGAAAGCTATAAACCTCACAGTTACTGTTTAGTACAGTGAAAGGGTACAGATCAAAATAAGCCAAAGAAAGAGTCACACAGGGCAGAGTCTGGGCTAGATATGTGACTCTGACCAACAGAAATAAGTCGATGTTAATTCTGTTACCAGAAGAATCATATAGGCTGCTTTTCATATGTTCAAAATAATTAGAATATGCTATCTTCAACCTCAAGGACCTCCTAGAAACAGAAGAAAATGTTTGAGAAGGAAAACATCTCAGGAAAAGGAAATCAATACAGTAAGAGGTATTAGCACTAAAGATGCTCATGAGAAGTGAGGGGCACAGATAAGGGGCAACTAACCCAGTTAGGTGAGGGGACCAGAAGGCTTCGAGTAGGAAGTGGACAGTCATAAAGTATTAGGAGTAGATAGAGAAAGGTTGAAACAAAAAAGTCTGAGAAAACACATCTCATGTCTACACATACATACACATGCACAATCCCATAAACAAAATGGTTGTTAAAAATAATCACAGATAAGAATAGTGAACATTTATTAAATATGCAATTATGTGTCAACTACTGCCATAGGCTTATAGGCAACCATTTTTTTTAATTTTTTTAAATTTTTTTTTTTAAGATTTTATTTATTTGCGAGAGAGACAATGAGAGACAGAGAGCTTGAGAGGGAGGAGGGTCAGAGGGAGAAGCAGACTCCCCGCCGAGCAGGGAGCCCGATGTGGGACTCGATCCCGGGACTCCAGGATCATGACCTGAGCCGAAGGCAGTCGCTTAACCAACTGAGCCACCCAGGTGCCCGCAACCATTTTTTTCTAATTTTTAATCAACTGTAATTGGATAATAATCACACTGGGTATGACTAATACAAAGTTCATACCACTCAGCACTTAAGTTCAACAATATCCAAACCAGTATCTTCCCTATTCAACAAGACATTTTGACTTATCATATACTGGGATGAGATGTCATGAGGATATCAAATTACTACAGATATTTTTAAATGCTTCCTCTTCATTTCTTCACCTTTTCTAGAGCATTAACCTAACAATAATGCACAGACAAATCCCCTTCATGGATGCATGACTTGTGCAGTTGCATAGGACACATGCTTCAGAGGGCCACAAACTAACTTTAATGTTCTATTGTTGCCATCTTGGAATTCTTGATAATTGTTGAACAGGAGGACCCTCATTTTCATTTTCACTGAGCTCTGTAAACTATGTAGATGGTCCTGTCCACAGACCACACTTTGAGTAGAACTGTATTAACAGATTGGATTCTCACAAACATCTGTGATAGTTACTATCATTATCTTCATTTTTAGGAGCAGAATGTGAGGCACAAGGTGGTTGAGATAAATACAGCTGGTGAGTGGATAGGCAGATCTTAAGCCAGGCAGTCTAGCTTTAAAGCCAATATTCTTAACCACATGCAAAGTAAGGGAAGTTTGGGGAATTGCTAAATATCCCGTGTTGCCAAAGTAGAGGAGGAAAAGGGGGGAAAAGATCTCTTAGCAAAGAAAAAGAATTTTCCCTTCATGAGGAATAGAGGTGCTAATATGAAGACACAGCAGTGTGGGCCTGCACTATTTCACCACTTGGTGAAGATAGCAAGGATGGAGACTGCACTGTGCGTTTTTTCTTTTTTGTAGTCCCGGAAGCTAAAATTCCTGTCTATTTGGCCTACGGTTCTGCTGGAGATGTGAGTGCTCCAGGATGTTTTCTTCTAGCCTCTCTTGCATCAGACCACAGGGATGTAGGTAGGTGATCGAGGCTCAATGAGACAGATGCACATGCCATTGCATCAGACCAGGAGCTGATGGCATAGAGGAACAGCTCCAGTACAGGAGCCTCCCTGGTGGCTGAGGATGGTGTCAAGGTCATCAGTGGGGACTGGGACCATGTCCAGTGCAGAAGTCTAGGCGGTGCCTTTGGTAATGGCCTGGATTCAGTGATGAGGGCAGTGGTGTCCCTCACTCACCCAGTGCTGGGATGTGGGTGGTGGTCTGACCTGTGACCCATCTTGGTTCTCACACATTTATGAGCCAGGTTTTCCACCTTCAGTATTCTGTCTGACATCCATTCACTAACTTCCATTTTTGCTCATACCAGTCCTAATGTGTGTCTTGCTAATAGGAGCCCTCACTAAGACAAAGCCTGAATGCAAAGATGACATAGATCTTGACATTTCAAAGTCAATGACAGCCACAGGATTGTGAAGGGCTATGGTTTGGACATGAAAGTAAAAGTTCCAGGAACACCATAAAAGAGTGGAATTAAAATGAGGTTAATTATTCATTTTAAAATTAAATATTAATAATGAATATTAATAACAATCTTACATTTATGGAATGCATTTCCTACTTGAAGAAACTCCAAGATCCCATTTGATTTATAAGCCATGGTAATATATAGAACATAAAATCATTAATTAAAACATGAAATTCATGAAGTATATACATCTTTAAATAGCAAGAAAAAAGATCATGGAAGCCTAATTAGCATCCATCTTTAACAGAGTTTCAGGGAGGCACAGGTCACTGGGTTGGTTAGTTCTCTCTACACATACCTTTGTGGTATGCAATCCTTTGTCTCTTTGTCGTGGGTCCCCAGAAACCTCTGTTACATGGCTTTCCCTCTTCTGACATTTGTTCACTACCCAGTATGGTATCTGCCAGCAACTGACTCAATAATTGGGGCTTAGGGGTATAGAGCTCAGGAAGGGACTATGTCTGGTTCTATAATGGTGACCCACAAATCCTGAGGTGAAGAAGTTCAAGTAAGGGAAAACCCAAAGAAACATACATTGTGTCACACAGGTGCTTTTTCTGTGCAGGGCTGCGGCCAGGGGTGCCAAACCTCTGGGAACAATGTGGGCATTCTAACACCCATGACTTCTAGCATGGGATCTCCTTGTAGCCTTTCCCATACCCAGAAGGAAACAAAAGTATAATAATAACCACCGCTTATTCAGTCCTTATCAAGTGCACACAATGCACATGTGGCTGTAGCCTCAGCAATTCAGCACTTTCAGGTATTGAGATTGTATTAGTCAGGATGGGGCAGGAAAATAATGGCTCAGGATTTGTGGAACCTACTAGAACTTTGAGAACAGTGATGTGCAGATGGTGTGGGCAAGTTTAAAGGAACCCATGAGTGAGGGTGAAGCAAGCAGGCTCTGGGACTCGCTGTGGGGGAAAAGCCCTCATCCCTGACGTGAAGGGCAGAGAGGAAATTGTGTTGCTATGACACAACAAGGGCTCATGACTGGTTAGGGGACTCTCAGGCAGGAGTTAAGGCCGTAGAGAAGTGCAGCCGCTGCTAAGACACCACAGGAAGGAAAGGGAGTGGGTGACATTCTACAATGTCTCTCTTCTTCTCTGAGCTTCCCTGCCATGGCCTCCCCAGCACGTGGTCCACAGGGTCAACCTTCAAGAACCCCAAGCAGGGCAGAGAACGTGTGAACATGGATGAGGGGTGGGGAGACAGGGCAAACAGAACCACCAGCATAGCAGTCCTTGTCACATGTAGGAAGCTCAAGTTCAAAGTAACTTGGGCAACCCAGTTTTAAGAGTGAGTTAGGAAGTGGTGAAGGTGGCACATATAGAGGAAGTAGGAAGAAGCTAGACCAGAGAAGATATAGTGGTGAATGTGAGAAATGACACGGGGCTGGGCTGGCCTCACTGATTAGAGCAAGGAATGTGGTGACTAGTCCTTTCTTTGTACCAGGATTGAGGTTTATGCATGCTTCCATTGTGGTCCCATGGAAGGAAATACCCCAAAATATCAGGCAAGCAGAACAGAGTTCTGTGTCTGACAGGTCTTGGGTGTATGGCATCTCAGAAATACAAACCATCCACTCCCCCATCCACCACCATCTATTAGGAATATGTTATGCATTTGCATTTTAATAGGCATTTTATATGCTTTCTCCTTTGGTCATCATTATCAATGCTTTTCTTTTTTTTTTTTTTTTAAAGATTTTATTTATTTATTTGAGAGAGAACACATGAGAGGGGATAGGGTCAGAGGGCAAAGCAGACTCCCTGCCGAGCAGGGAGCCCGATGCGGGACTCGATCCAGGGACTCCAGGATCATGACCTGAGCCGAAGGCAGTCACTTAACCAACTGAGCCACCCAGGCGCCCTATCAATGCTTTTCTTTAAAAAAATTCTCATTGTACAGATGAGCACTAAATCTCAAAGAGATAAAGAAGTAACTCACAAGGTTAAACAGTTTTAAATTTGATGACTCTGAGTCCCAAGCCTATACTGCTTTATTCCAGTCCTACAACCATACAACCATGGCATCCTGTAGTCAAGGTCAGGGGCTTCAATCACACAGACTTGGGCTTATGCCCAGTCTTGATCACAGACATGACAAAAGATCTTTGCCAAGTTACTTAACTTTTCCAAGCATCTGTTTTCCCATCTGTAAAAAGGAACCAACAGTTTTATTTTTTATGTAATGGTTGTGAGGAGTCAGTGAAATCATGCATGGAAAGCATTTTGTACAACACCTGGAACTGGGTTCCCGGATCCTAAAGCCTTGCAACATACGCACACTTGTTAACTTGCCATTGGGAGTTACTGTTTGTTATCTATGTCTGTATCATTAAGAAGAGTTGATGGGCTTGTATTTAGGAAAACCAAAGAAGAATTCAGGTTTGGAAGAGATTAGGAATTCCCAAGTTTGAGTGAGCAGAAGCATTTCCTGAAAGAGAGGAAATGTGACCAAATCCCTGGGATTGGGTGCTAGAACAGAGGAAAACAGGATGGCTGGGTGCTGGGCTGTACCCTGTGTGGGGCTTCTCAACCAGTTTCAACCTTGTACTCCGCAGGTTCATTGTAGTCATTGAGAATGTTCAGCATGCTGGGGTCCCAGGCCCAAGATTCTGGTTTAACTGGCCTAGGTTCAGCCTGAAGTTGCTGATGATGATTCAACTGTGCAGCAGCATCTGCTTAGGCAGCACATGAGCATATTTGTCTCCTCCTCAGCTACTCCTGTATCCATTCTGAAATCACACTGAATGTGCCCCCTTTTCTTCCAGTCCTGCACTTCCACTCATATATCCAGACTCTTCACACTATCAGACATTTTCATCTACTTCCCTCTTATCATCCTTTCTAGTATGTAACAGAAGGTGACTGGCCCAGCTTAGCAACTTGTGTGGGTCACATTTGTTTGACTCCTGGTCTCTATCTGCTCTGGGCTCGGTGATCATCAAGCAGGAGCAGACCACATGCCCTATGCCCCATGCAGACCCATCCTATTCATTAATGTATACTGTGAGTCCCTAAAGTGGGGAATGGGGTCCTGGTTATCTTTGCAGTCCAGCCATGAATTAAGCCAAAGTCTAAAGCCATGTGGGGACAGAAGATGGTTTGGAAAGTGAAACTGGAAAACATTTAATTGAGTACACTCAAAATGCTAAAATCATGGAATTTTTCATAGCAAATATGATGACCATGTGCATTGAACAGTTAATTGTGATTCCCTTCCTTACTCTCCACCATCTTGGTTGGATTCAACTTTGCCTTGGAGGAGCCATACTTCAGCACAAACAAGTTGAGATACTATCTTCACTTTCTTGTATGTATATATTGCACCATACCCCAGCAGTCGATAATATTAGGGTGAGAGTAAATGTGCCTTCAAGAAGCATAGTGTTTTTTACATACTAAGTGCTCAGTAAATGTATCATACTTACCGGTTAGTGAGCTATCCAGTCCTTGGATGGATGGATGGTGGAGCATTTCTTCCTCCTCCTCCTCCTCCTCCTTCTTCTTCTTGTTCTTCTTCTTTCTTCCTCTTCTTCTTCTTCTTCTTTCTTCCTCTTCTTCTTCTTCTTCCTCTTCTTCTTCTTCTTCTTCCTCTTCTTCTTCTTTTCTTCGACATTTCTAACATTATTGTGTAAGCCAAACATTTTGTGCATGACCTTCTGAACAGGGAAAGCGTGTTGAAATAGAAGCAAAAATAAAACACCACTGTCAACTGCAACACCATAAACTTTCCCTCAGGACCTGATCAGCTTTTTCAGACTTGGAAAAGTATGACTCCCCCAGGGGTAAGCGTTATCTGAAATACTCTGGTTTTTGTTCCCCTGAACACCATCACATATTTTTTTTTTTAGACATCACCCTCCTGCAAAAGCAGGGAGAGTAGAGATTAGGGGAGAAGAAGGGAGCAGATCATTTCATCAGAATTTAAAAACATCCCTTATGCTTTCAGTTTAATGTGATTTACCAGACCCCATGCTTTACCAGGGAGCAAGGTCTCAGATGATTTTGCATTAGTCTTCCTTCTTGTCATCAACTGCATGGACTTGACTGGAGGAGTAGCAGAAAAGGTGATCATTTTCCTATAATAAACATTCTACTCCTATAAGCCATCCAAATGCAGAGAGAGTTTTGAATGTGACCTTATGGGAAATGAAGAAAAGTCAGCTTAACATCAACTGAAATGCCTTGTTCTTTTCCTCCAGCCCTTTTGTTTATTTCCTTTCCCCTTTGGAACTTTCTGCAAGTTGCTGTGGCAATTCCTTGTGCAGTTTCATGACTTTTGCTTAGAATCTGTGCAATGAAAGGCCACTTCTGTAATTTAAAAACAAAACCAAATTGCTTTGTGGGTTACAGAGATCCCTCTGGGACAGAGAGCCTGAACTGGTCTGGGCATGCAGGACTGACCTTTGCCCAGCAAAGAGAAGGCAGCCCCTCCTCCCCCAGGAGTGATGAATGCTACCATGGCTCCCAGATGGGATTTCTGTCCTTCTGCTGGTCCAGGGTGCTGGCTTCCTTCTTGGCTAAACCATAGCAGCTCTCACAGTGACAAATGGGCAAGAGAGGAAGGCTTGCCACACTCTGAGAGTGTACCTTGAACATGCCAGGTCCCTCTTGTGTCCCAGGGCCTTTGTGCTAGCTTTTTCTCTCCCCAGAATGCTTACCTCCAAGCTGTATTTTGTCTGCTGCTTTCTAGCACAGGGGCCTCCTTGTAAATGCCTTCTCTTCCACCTAATCTAAATCATTCACTCCAAGATCGAAGACTCTCTAATAGACACCTTGAAGTTATACTCTTCATAACAGGGCGACACAAAGTTACCTTTCATTATGTATTAGTTTCCTTGTTGATTGTCAATTACTTTCCACTCAAATAGCAGGTCACTGAGAGTAGAGAAGGGGCCATCTCAGCTCTATTTCTAGCACCTAGGACAGGGCCTAATACAGAGTAAATACTTTCCAAGAGTGAACCAGAGTAGGTGGTTGGGAAGAATAGAGACAGTATGATCAGTTGGGGGCTGGAAAAACCTCAGTTTGAATCCAGACTCACAGAAGAGCTGTTTGATCTTGAGTAGAATATTTGAATTCTCTGTACTTCAGCACTTCCATCTGGGTAAAGAGCACTTGCCTTGGGGGGCTGGAGCCCACTGTGGATGGGAACAGAGTCACCAGAACAATGTTTGTCACTGCTCTTCTCTTCTGGTTTCTGTATATCTACAGGCTTATAGACTGCTGCTGAATTCAGAAGATGCATTATCACAAAACCAGGTGGCCCCTTTGATGTTGCAAATTAGGTAAGATTATATACAAAATCATTCTGACAGAATACCTGATGAGTTGGCACTTAATGAGTATTATTTTCTTTACTACATAATATACACTATTTCCCTGACTTGTTCTAGACAATACAGACACCCAACCAACAGCTAAGTGAAAACTGCTGTTTTTATACTTGTGTGGACAAGGTAAAGGGTAAAGGCAGTAAGTAGCACATCAAGGTTTCAGATGTAGTTTGTTGACTCTGAAATTGATTTTTCTTTAGCATCCAATGCTGTCTTTTAGAGCTTGGGCTAGATGATCTCATGAAGTTCTTTCTAGTCATAACATATATAATATTCCAGTGTGATATTGGTACAGTGAAAAAGGTTGATTTTTGGCACGTGCTGGGTGACAGTTTGCAGTGAGCATGTCTATTTTTATTACCATTGTTTTCTCTAAGAAATCTGACTTCACGGACACATGTCCAGCTTCTCTCCCTTGTCCATTGTCTTCCTGCTGCTCCCTATAATATTAAGGTGTATTCTCTACTCTTTTCACCTGAATTCCCTTTACCCTTTACCTTGTCCACACAAGTATAAAAACAGCAGTTTTCACTTAGCTGTTGGTTGGGTGTCTGTATTGTCTAGAACAAGTCAGGGAAATAGTATATATTATGTAGTAAAGAAAATAATAAACTACTATTTTTGTTTTTCATTCCCAAATGCCTTTTTCTCTATCTTAGCATAGTGATGTGAATGAACATGTCTGGGAGTCATTTTATTCTTCAATATGGGAACCCTGTGTGAGGGTCCTTCAAAACAAAATGTTGTCCAGATTCAAGGAAAAGAAATTTCATAGACTATATACTGGATTGGATAGTGTACTCCCCAAAATTCACTTCCATTGTGAGCCTCAGAATGTAACCTTTTTTGGAGTCTTTGCCAAGGTAGTTAAGATAAGGTCATAATGGATTAGAGTGGGCCCTAATACAATGACTTACAAGAAGGAAAAGCAGAGGTATACAAAACTTAGAGGAGTATACCATGTGAAGTTAGAGACAGAGATTGGATTAATGTGTTTACAAGTTAAGTAAAGGCAAAGATTTCAGCAATGACCAGAGAAGCTAGCAAAGGCAAGGAAGGATTCTTTCTGAGAGCCTACAGAGGGAACACAGCTCTGTGAACATTATGATTTTGGACTTTCAGGCTCCAGAATTGTGAAAGAATAAATTACTGTGCTCCTAAGCCACAACTTGTATGGTACTTTGTTAGAGTAGGCACAGAAAACTAATAGTCATCTTAGGATGAGAGGGAGTAATATATAGACTATTAGGCATTGAGGGATGATGCTTTTGTTAATACATTTTTAAAGGTTTTATTTATTTATTTTGAGAGAGAGAAGGAGAGAGTGTGCATGTGCAACTGGGGGGGAGGGGCAGGGACAGAGAGTGACTGCAAATGGGGGAGGGGCAGGGACTGGGGGAAGAGAGAATCTCAAGCAGACTCCCCACTGAGCATGGGGCTCAACATGGGGCTCCATGGATCTTACAATACAAGATCGTGACCTGAGCTGAAATCAAGAGTTGGACACTTAACCAACTGAGACACCCAGGTGCCCCACTTTTGTTAATACTTATAATTGCAGGGGACAGAATGCCATCGAAACATAGAAGAAGATGGCTGAAAAGTAGCAGTATACAATCATGAATACCAACAGCATAAATGAAATATCATATAATGGAAATAAGGGACCTAGATATACACCCCCTCCTCATTCATGGGAGTGCATTGCATTGTGAACTGCTTCTCTCTGCACAGTGACTTTATTCCATCTCTTTTCTCTGTACACCAGCTTTCTCTGCTTACATATGCTCCTGCTCCCAGTGACTCCAGTGGGGTCTGCCTCTTGTCTTCCATGGCCACTGACTCTCGCAAAACACACACACGGACACACATACACACACACACACTGTTTGATCATCATTATCTTACCAGTTATACATAAGTCAGTCCAGATTCCTAAATAATGGTCTGATTAGTTCGTCTCCAGTCAGTTCACAACCTAAGCCCATTAAGCTGTGATGATGGATCATGGGCATGCCTTTAGGAAGACTGTGATGAAGAGTCCCTAAGAAGTTATGTGAGCAGGAGGTGATAATTGATAGGCCTACTATAGGTAAAACTGGCAATATTGTTTCTGACATCTCAAGAGCAGGAGATAAACCAGCCATCATAAGCAACTTAGACCTCATAAGGGACTTTGTTTTAGAGAGGACAGCACTGGATTACTGAGCCCTACTATCTCTTAAAAGAAAGTTCTTAGAAAACTCTCCCCCTCTCTACAGTATAATTTCATATTCACCAAGCACTGCCCAGGAGGCACATATACCCTTGTCAATAAAAAGAGACATTGGCATACTGATGATATTTTAATAACTTGACATTTCATTCTATTTTCTGTAGACATGCAAGGAGCCCAGGTTCCAGTCAACAAGAGCAAAGGCAAGATTCTAAATTGTAAAGAATTTAACAAGGTGCTAGCTCTTGTCAAGGCAGGGATATTTGTTTTATTCTAAATGAACTAAAAACCTGTTGAAATATTGAGTTCAACTCCTTCAGTAAATTTCTCATGTCCCTCACAATACATCCACATGTAACCACAAACGCCTGGAATTCCTCAACACAGTATTTCTCAAATTTGCCTGCTCGGTAGACTCACTAAGGGAGCTTTAAAAATATTTATTCCCAGATTTTATCCTTAGAGACTCTGATATAATTGCTGGGCACTGGGGTTTTCAAAAGCTCCAGTGTGTGGGGTTTGCAAAGGAAAAGGAAAGCAGACAAACTGCTGTGACTATGGAATTTTATCAGAAGTAGGTCCATCTACTCATGCGGAAATATTACTTAAACTAAAATTTGGGTCTTTGTATAGATGAATGACTGAACAAGACAGGGCTAACCTTTTAGTCACGTTTGTTTTTATCGGTGGAGACAGCTTGTCCCCAAATCCAGTACTGAGTCCATGTACAATTCTAGAACTTTCTCCTTCCCATCTGATCCTAAGTTTTTCAGTGTGAAGATTCCTTGGATGTAGATAGAGTAGAGCTGAGAGAAGGAATCTAATATGCTACAATGAAATGCACACACATGAATTCATATGGAAGGAGTTTCTGCAGGGAGAGAAGAGAGCAGATAAGCACCTCATTTCACCCAAAAGCTGAGCTGAGCTGCAACAGGCAAGCTGCGAATAGACTGGCTTTATTCATGTCCGATCTCTTTTAATAGAAACTGTCCCATAATGCTGGAATCAGAGGGTAATGGTAACATTCGTAATTCCCCTCTGGGTCTCTGGAATTCTACAGGCCATGTAAAGCTTGCCTTATGTAGTGCACAGAAAGCAAGACTCATCCAGCTCCCTTAAGGATTGACTTAAATGTTACATTCATTGCCTGTAGATCGCTCCTTAAAACAATAAGATACAATTTGCCACAAACCAACCACTAAAAAGAAATGAAGCTTTTTATCTTCTGCCTAGGATGAGTGTAGATAGGAGGGCAGAGTGTTCAGTAGGGAAGTTAGGGTTGGGTAGTGATTTCCTGAAGTGCATTAGTTAGGATCTGTGTCCATAGAATGCCAGGGTTTTGGTAATTCAAGTCTGGGGAGAACTGACATTTCTAAAGATTTCTGTAGAATAAAATGAAGATTTCTTAAGATAAAGGACAGAAAAACAAAAGCACTGCAATCCCATTTTCCCTACAGGGTCTTAAGTCTTTATACTCTTTTGCTCTTATATGATCTAACTTTTCTTTCCATGGGGATCCTGAGAAAAGTAGCAGCCCTTCTCTCTCAGAAGGGTTAACAGATACTGCATTCTAAAATCATGAAAGAAAATATGTTGGTTTCATACAATTAAGGCTTTGTTCCATATCTTTGAATAAATGAAGTGACTGGCTGAACATATTAATTGCGGGTACTTGGAGGGGAGAGGTAAAGAGTCTGGGGATGGGTAGCATGTCTCATTTGTTATTCGTGAAGCACTAAATATACACATTTGGGGAAGGAGGAGAGAAGAAAGGAAGTAGAGAAAGAAGGGGGAAAGTGAAGGAAAGTGAGGGGGAAGGAAAGACAGCAAAGAACTTGAGCAACCTGACACTATACATGGGAAATCTGAGTTCAAACCCAGCCAGAAGTTAAGACAATTAGCCCTGGGTTTGAGTAACTGAAGGACAGCTCTCTGTCCCACCCCAGAGTGGCCCAGGTACTTCATCTTCAGGTAGACACTTATCTCAAGGGCACCTGGGTGGCTCAGTCGGGTAAGCAGCTGCCTTCAGCTCAGGTCATGATCCTGGAGTCCTGGGATTGAGTCCTGCATTGGACTCCCCGCTTGGCAGGGAGTCTGCTTCTCCCTCTGACCATCCCCCCTCTCATGCTCTCTCTGTCTCATTCTTTCTCTCTCAAATAAATAAATAAAATCTTTAAAAAAAAGACACTTACCTCAAGCATTATTTTTCTTTAAACAAGCTTCCAGAAGTAAGTGAGGACCTCCTGTGCTTTGTGCTGAGTGAGGTGGGAAGCTACTTGGTGCATCTCCTAAAAGAAAGCCCACAACACTCTATCTGATAAAAGAGAACATAAAATTCCAAAGGAAAAAAAAAATCAATGCACTGAGTTGATGCACTTCCCTTCTGCATTCAGTGCCATTACCAGTTCTGATTGGATTGAAAACCAAACTTCTTTAGGTTCCTCAACATGAAAACCTAAGCCAAAATGGAATATCATATATGATTTATATATTCATAACTCATCATGTTCTCAAAGAATTTGAGGAATTTAAAATTGCTTACAAAGCTCCATATAAGGTCCACATATTTGAAAATAAAACCATGGATAGAATAATGTTAGGAGAAAGGAAGTAATTTCCATCTATTTTTATACATGCATATAGTTCATCTTATTGCAAATGTATAAATGATTGCATGTATATGGAATTAAAAATAGACACATAGAGTTTCAATCCTGAAATATGAGAGAAGCAGAAATTTTACTCTGAGACACTGGTTCATGAGAAATTAAAAAGTTAAATTTGAAAACCCTACTTATTAATAACAAATGATCCAGGTTGGGAAGCCAAGTGCCTTAATTGATTTAGTAGCCTATATCACTTTTGTTATAAAAGAAAATAAGAACTGTAAGCAGATAATTAACACTAAGGGGATTTGAGAGAGAAAAAAAAGGAAATATTTTCAGCTCTCAAGAGATACCATATATCTATAAATGGGTACATGGGAAATATATATTTTCCTCAAAACACATCTGTTTTATGCAAAGAAAATTGCCAGCATACTTATATTTCCATAAATAAAATGTAAACTGCAATATTTTACACTTAGAATAGCATAAAAGAGCCATCTTAGATTATTCCATGGATGGGGGATAAATTGTTAGTTGTTTTTTTTTTTTTTAAGATTTTATTTATTTATTTGAGAGAGAGAATGAGAGACAGAGAGCACAAGAGGGAAGAGGGTCAGAGGGAATAGCAGACTCCCCGCTGAGCAGGGAGCCCGATGCGGGACTCGATCCCGGGACTCCAGGATCATGACCTGAGCTGAAGGCAGTCGCCCAACGAACTGAGCCACCCAGGCGCCCCAAATTGTTAGTTTTTAAAGGCTTATTTCTCCCTAATTCCAGAGCAATTATAAGTCTGATTCAGTGACATTACAATAAAGAGGAGCGAAGTTGAAATATAGGGACTTCAACATTACATTCTATAAAAAAAAAAAAAAATCTTGGCATCATGATGGAGAGTGCAAGTCTGCCACCCAACCATCCTCTACTCATTGATTAAGAGTCATTATCAAACCCTTCTTGCTATAGAGTGGCTGTCAGTCATATGCACACACATGCAAGTGTGTGTGGTGATACAACCCTTGTGTGTATGAAGCAGGGATTCTACCCTGTTTCAGACCATGGGTCAAACCTGAGGCTCTTTCCACTTTTCATTCTAGAATTTAGGGTAAAACCTTTATGCACTGTTTCTGAATATTTGTTGAGTTCCCCCTTAATTATTTAATGTATTTGATTTCAAGCCACAACACAACTTTGGTGACTGATGATCTTTACTTGGAGTCATCATTTAACTGCAACTGATTCTTTTTTTTAAAATTTTTTTTGTTATGTTAATCACCATACATTACATCATTAGTTTTTGATGTAGTGTTCCATGATTCATTGTTTGCATATAACACCCAGTGCTCCATGCAGAATATGCTCTCCTTAATACCTGTCACCAGACTAACCCATCCTCCCAACCCCCTCCCCTCTATAACCCTCAGATTGTTTTTCAGAGTCCATAGTCTCTCATGGGTCATCTCCCCCTCCGATTTCCCCCTTCATTCTTCCCCTCCTGCTATCTTCTTCTTCTTTTTTTTTTTTTTTACATATATTGTATTATTTGTTTCAGAGGTACAGATCTGTGATTCAACAGTCTTGCACAATTCACAGTGCTCACCATAGCACATACCTTGCAACTGATTCTTATCTTGAAGTGGGACTGTCACTCACAGAGTTGCTGTCAAAAGCATGAGGCTACAGGGACTTGTGATAATAACATGCAGGAACCATGGAATTGCTGTGGTCTCCCCACACGCCCTCCCATACACGGGGATTTGTTTTCAGAATTGACCAGAGTAGGAAATGCTTGCACATGAAGAGTATAAAAATCCCCCTCTTTGGTTTAAACAACCCAGAAAAGACATCATCACACAAAAGGGATGCTCACATTGGGCTAAAGCAAAGTTACATAGAATCTCATTGGCAGAAACGACTTTCCATAGAAGTTACCACAAAAACCAAGAATGATTCATCAAGGAATCATAAGAGGCGTAATACAAGAGTGAAGACGTTTGTCACCGTCCATTCTGAACCTACAGTGAAAGCAGGTAAATATAAGAAAAATTAGAAAAGAGGCTTTAAAAAGACCATAACACAGAACACTTAAATGGGATTGCTTGCTCTTATTGTTTCTTTTTTCTAAAAGTTTGTATCGTAACTATGTCCCTATGTTTATTAATGTTTAATAATACACTATGTTTATTGATGACATCTGTGCATAGTTTATTCTAAAATGTGAATTCAGAGATTGCCAATAAAATCTACTATCTTTTTAATGTACTGAGTTTTCTAGCATTGTTAGAAATGGGTGCTTGGACTTAGTAGATCACCTCTGATTACTAGAGTAAATGTTTTACTCCCCAGAAGCAATAAAACAAGTAATCAGTTTCAATTACTCACTTCTGCTTTAGCAAGTTTTATTTCTATCATGGTATGTGAAATATTTCCATGCTTCTCTATAATGGATTTTGTAATCCCTATGTTACCCGTACTTAAAACAACAACAACAGCAACAACAACAACCTCAGACAAAACAATCTCCTACCTGGTTAGTGTCCTTAGACCAAGAGAGATAATTGACCAGAGTGTTTTAGAAAGTATAGTGATAGATTTGTGTTCACTTTTCATTTTGTGATCTAGGGAAAGCTATTTAAACTGTAAGTCTCTGCTTCTCTACATATAAGAAGTGATGTTCCAGACCTGGTGGAGTGCTGGAAGGATTAAAGGACTCACAATACCATCTTACCTCACTATTAATTTTGTCTCATTACCATTCTTTGTGAGTCAGAGGACCTCTGAAACAGAAAGGAAACTCAAACGCTAAAAACACCAGGGCCTTGAGTTTGCAGTTTCTCTTCTATTTCTGATCTTGTAAGTCTTACCTATTATCTGGAAATCTGATTTATCACACAAAATGATTTACCTGTTGGGTGTTGGTTCTTCCTCCAATGACACTATTTTAAGTATAACCCTTTCCTAGACAGCCCTATTGCAATACCTGTACTGTTCTTTCTCCATCTACCCCAGCTCTCCTGCTGGTCAGTGTGAGATTTGGGGCACCTCATGTCTTCTCTGGATGTAGTTTCCTCACATGCCATAGAAGGAAATTTTGTTTTTCTTTTTTTTTTCAATTTTTGTTCTGTTTTGGTTTATTTAAATTTTGTTAGTTAACATTACAGTGCAACATTGGTTTCTGGAGTAGAACTCAATGATTCATCGCTTACTACAACACCCAGTGCTCATCACAACAAGTGTCAGAAGGAGATTTTAGAGTCCACACCTCTTTCTAAGAATTGAGCACAAAGCATTATAAAATGACTTGCAGCTTTAGAGGGAAACGTTCTATGCAGATTAATGTTATTCATCAAAACTGTAATGTGGTTACTTCCTTTTTATCCAATGAAAGATGAGAAAATATCCTCTTAATCTAATGCCAATAGAAAATAGTTCCAATTTTTCACCCTAGCTATGGCTATTGATGATTGCCAGCTAATTATCATATTGTAATTCTTTGTTACAACATATGTTTATAATAATTTTAATTAATATACTAAAAAGAATCAATGCCTTATCTAATATAACCTGCACAATATCCTGTATACATGATTATCTATTCCAGAGTTGTTGAAATAAAACCCAAAAGTTTGATGCCATGATCTTGATGTTAACACTATCCTATTCACCTCCAAGTTGTAAAGGACTATATCACTTTGAAAACATGGGGAGAAAAAGTAGATCCCCAAATTGACTAGTTTATTTTCACTTTTAAAAAACAGACAACTGGGCGCCTGGGTGGCTCAGTCGGTTGAGCGACTGCCTTCGGCTCAGGTCATGATCCCAGGGTCCTGGGATCGAGTCCCACATCGGGCTCCCTGCTCTGCGGGGAGCCTGCTTCTCCCTCTCCCACTCCCCCTGCTTGTGTTCCCTCTCTCGCTGTGTCTCTCTCTGTCAAATAAATAAATAAAATCTTTAAAAAAAACAAAAAAAAAACCCAGACAACTGCAAATGAATCCTAATTGTGCTTAGGGTAAACATATAAACAGAACAACAACAATAAAATTGCATGGAAATGAGAAAAAAATCTGTTGTTGGAAACCTGGGTGCATATAATTTTTAAAAATGCTAAGCAGAAAATGTGAATTTCCAAGATAACTAGGCATAAAGCAGTGGCCATCAGCCAAAAATTGCCATTAAATATTTTGCAATGGCTTATTCCCTGTAATGTTTGTATTAATGATGAGGCAAAAGGCTTCACTGACAGGTGAGAACATATTATTCAAAAGTCTCTCACATTTTATTAACTAATATCCTTGGATGAGAGTCATAGCTAACCAATCTTTGAGTGTAGTCCTGTTGTTGTTTTGAGGTGACTCAGGTTTCTAGTACACTATGTTCATTAGGCATCTGCTATAGCCAGGAATGATATTCAGTGAGGACATGGGTTCTAAGAGTCAGAGAATGGGGCTGTAATGTCACTTTTGGACAAGACACATAGCCTGTATTAAAAGAATTTTGGGACTAGGGACCCTAAATAAAAGAAACTCTGGAATAGCTGCCTTTTGCTGAAAGAAGGAATAAAACAAATCATCCACAAGCCTGAGGAAAGGCCAAGTAAAAATTAACACCTCTTGTGAGATAGAGAGACACAAATCTACACACCCACGAATAGAGAGGCAGAATTTACATGCCACATATGGAATATGAATCTCCAAACTAAGAATTTAACACAAAAACTTGTCTGTGAGCATTGCACCTAACTCACTGAAGACACCTACATAAACCCAGGATAAATTTATATTTCAGAAAAAGTAATCCTCAAGTTTACTGGGCCAGCAAAGAAAACCTGCAAACTACACAGGTCATGGGGGGAAACCTAACAAAAGAGTCAGAAGGATTAACAGTCCCAAGAATCTGAGATAATAAGACAATTTAAAAGACACTATAAAAAGCATTGAAATTATTAAGGGCCAAAAGTAGGAATGCAAATCGATAGCAACATAAAAGAAAAAGATAATATAAAAATAAAGTAGAGCAACTTTTAACACTTGCTAAACTGGAACTGTTAAGAAAAGAATATGTAATCATTTCCATTAAAAACTTAATCAGTTTCACAGTAGACCCAGCTGATTGATATGAGGAAAGTCTTTGAAATGGAGTACTGAGAGATGGAGATGAAAAAAGTAAATAAGTAAGTAAATGTCCAGGGGTGATACCAGGATAATAAAATACTGGGATCCATCAAATACCCAGAAGGAGATAGAGAAGTAAATTGAGAAAATGAAGGGAAGGAAAGAATACAATATAAAAGATAATGGTTGAGAATTCTTGAGATTCAATGAACTACATGAAGCCTTGGATTGTAGAAGCATGCCAAGTACTGAACAAGATTAATAAAATTAAAGCTATACTCAGAGGTTCTTAGTGAAACAATACAATATTACCTGTTGGGATAAGAGCTAAAAAAAAAAAGAAAAAGGAAAATAGAATAATTTTATTCTCACTGTGTTGATGGAAAATAACTGTCAATCTAGAATTCCCTGCATAGCAAACTGTCATTCCAGAATGATGAATTCAAGGTATTTTCAGTCAAAAGGAGTTTACAGTTTACAGAGCCTCATGGAAAAAAGTTCAGGAAAAAGGGATATTAGAACAAAGAGAAAGGGGGATACAAGATGTAATTGTGAGCAAACAGATAAATAGACATAAGTGGAAAACTAATTAGGTCTTTACTAAACAAAAATAATGACTAATTTTGGATTTTAAAGCAGGCGGAACTAAGTTTGAGGACACATTGCACAAATAAAATACTGTGTATTTTCTCTGTTGTTGGTAAGGAGATGATTTAAGTCTAAACTTTCTGTGGGTACATGTTATATTTTAAGGAAAACTATAAAAATAATGCAAATACCAGAAAGTCTTCCAAAGCTAAGGGAAAAGAGACAGAACAAAGGAATAAAACAAATCTGATAAGTTTACTGGAAAGATTGAAAGAATAATTTAAAAATTGAAGTTCAGAGTATAATAAAAATTACATGAGGAACAAATTGCATTTACCAATATTTATAATAAATGATAAATAGATTATATTCACCTTTTAATTTTTATTTTATTTTTTTGAGATTTTATTTATTTATTTGACAGAGAGAGAAGGAGAGCACAAACAGTGGGAGCAGCAGAGGGAGAGGGAGAAGCAGGCTCCCTGCTGAGGGAGCCTGATGCGGAACTCGAACCCAGCACCCTGGGATCATGACCTGAGTTGAAGGCAGACGCTTAACTGACTGAGCCAAACAGGCACCCCAGATTATATTCACCTTTTAAGTAATAGAAATCCACAATCTATGTAAACATACTATTTTCTTTAATTTGGTTACTAAGTTTGTTACTTGCCTACCAAATAAACATCTGAAACATAATGACCCATAAAGTCAGATGGAATTAATGCTCTCCATAACTCCACTTATTATAATTTCCACAGTTCTGAGGTCCTCATTTTCATATATTTATTTTATCTTTATGACCTGTGTTTTATTATCAAGTATTCATAGATATGCTACTCTTTTACTTTTGATTAATTTTTTAAGGTAGCTACAGATCTACACACAGTTGTAAGACAGAGAGATCCTGTATATCCTTTCCCAGTCTCTCCCAATAGTAACATCAAAACTATGGCACAATATCATACCCAGGATGTTAATATTGATACAGTTACCACACTGAATTGTTCATCAGCAGGAAGATTCCTCATGTTGCCCTTTTAAAGCTATGCTCATTTCCCTCTCACATTCACCTCTTCCATAAGCTTTGATGACTACTAATCTGTTCTCCATTTCTACAATTTTGATATTGAAAGAATGTTATAGAGATAAACTCATAAGCATGCAATCTTTTGGATTGGCTTTTTTCTCTCAGCATAATTCTCTGGAAATTCACCCAAGTTGCTGCTTGTACCAGTAATCCATTCCTTCTTACAGCTGAATAGCATTTCATGGCATGGATATACCACCGTACATTTAACTGTTCAATCATTGAAGGACATCTGGATTTTTCTAGTTGTTGGGCATTATAAATAAAGCTGTTAGAAACATTTGGGTACAGGTTTTTTTTTTAATTTTTTTTTCAAATTTTATTTATTCATCTTTGAGAGAGAAAGAGACGGAGAGAGCACAAGCAGAGGCAGAGGGAGTGGGAGAAGCAGACTCCCCACTGAGCCAGGAGCCTGACATGGGGCTCAATCCCTGGACCCTGGGATCATGACCTGAGCTGAAGGCAAACGCTTAACCATCTGAGCCACCAAGGTGCCCCTGTGTACAGATTTTTGAGGGAACATAAATCTACTTATCTGGGACCAAAGCCCAGGACTATAAGACTGGATCATATGGTAGCTGCATGTTTGTTTGTTTGTTTGGGGGAGTGTTATTTTGGTTTGTTAAGAGACTTCCCATTTGTTTTCCCCATAATGGCTGCACCATTTCACATTCCCCCACAGTGTGTGAGATTTGATTTATTTATATGACAGAGAGAGACACAGCGAGAGAGGAAACACAAGCAGGGGGAGTGGGAGAGGGAGAAGCAGGCTTCCCGCAGAGCAGAGAGCCTGATGCGGGGCTCGATCCCAGGACCCTGGGATCATGACCTGAGCCAAAGGCAGATGCTTTACCAACTGAGCCACCCAGGTGCCCCTACAGTACTGTATTCTTGTCCCTACTTTTCACGTCTGCCACTTTGATAGATGTACAGTGATAGCTCATTGTGGTTGTCATTTGCAGTTCCCTAATGGCTAATGCTGAACATCTTATCTTGTGTGTATTTGCCATTATGTGTACTTCTTCTCTGGAGAAATATCTATACAAGCCTTATGCCCACGTTTAATTAGGTTGCATGCATTACTGTAGAATTAATTTTAGGAGTTTTTTTCTATATTATGGATATTAAGCCTTTAGGATATATATAATTTGCAAATATTTTATCTCATTCTATAGAGTCTTTTAACTGTTTTGATGTCCTTTGATGCACAAAAGATTTTAAGTTGGACAAGTTCAATTTATCTATTATTTTTTTCTGTTATTTCTGTTTACAGTGTCATATTTAAGAATCCATTACCAATACCAAAAATCATAAATATTTACCCTTATGTTTTCTTCTAGGAACCTTATGACTTTATCTCTTATATTTAGATTGTTAATCTATTTTGAGTTAATTTTGTATAGGTGTGAGGTAGGTGTTAACTTCATTTCTCTCCGTGTGGAAATCCAGTTGTCCCAGCACCATTTGTTGAAAAGACTGTTCTTTCTCCCATGGAATATATTTGGTGATCTTGGCAAAGATCATTTAGCCAAAAGTAAAAAAAACAAACAAACAACAGCAATAACAACAAAAAAAGAAAACACATTGGTGAGGATGTGGAGAAATTGGCAAACTTGTGCACTGTTGTGGGAATATAAAATGGTGTAGCTTACTATAGAAAACAGACTTGAGGTTATTAAGAAAAAAATTGAAAATAAAATAACTTTAGGATCAAGAAATTCCACTTCTATGTATATGCCTCAAGAAATGAAAGCTGGGACTCAAACATTTATTTGTACAACCATGTTCATAACTGCATTATTCACAATAGTCAAAAGGTGGAAGATACTCAAGGGTCCATTGATGAATGAATAAACACAATGTGGCATATACATAAAATGGAAATTATTAAGCCTTATAAAGGAAAATAATATATTTTATTGAGGTATTATTGACATAATATTATATTAGTTTTAGGTATACAACATAAAGATTTTTGTATATATTACAAAATGATCATCACAATAAGTCTAGTTAACATTCATCACCTTAAATAGTTACAAATTGTTTTTCTTGTGATGAGAGCTTTCAGGATCCACTGCCCCAGCTACTTTTAGATAAACAATACAGTATTATTAACTGCAGTCACCATGCTATACATTACATCCCTGTGACTTATTTATTTTTTAACTGGAAATTTGTAACTTTTCACTCCTTTCACCCATTTTATTCACCCCCATCCTCTGCCTCAGGCAACCATCAGGCTGTTCTCTATTTCCATAAGCTCAGTTTTTATTGTAGTGTTTGTTGTTGTTATTTTAGATTCCATATATAAGTGAAACCATATGGTATTTATCTTTTTCTGTCTGATTTATTTCACATAGCATAACGCTTTCAGTGTTCACTGTTATGTCATAAATTCCAAGACTTAATATATATATATATTTTTTAAAGATTTTATTTATTTATTTGACAGAGAAAGACACAGCGAGAGAGGCAACACAAACGGGGAGTGGGAGAGGGAGAAGCAGACTCCCCGCCGAGCAGGAAGCCCGATGCGGGACTCGATCCCGGGACTCCAGGATCATGACCTGAGCCGAAGGCAGTCGCTTAACCAACTGTGCCACCCAGGCGCCCGACTTAATATATTTTTATGACTGAATAATATTCCATTATATATAAAATATATATCACATTTTCTTTATTCATCTATTGGTGGACATTCAGGTTCTTTCCATATTTTTTTGGCTATCATAAATAATGCTGCAATAAACATGGGGGTGCATGTATCTTTTCAAATTATTGTTTTCACTTTATTTGGATAAATGACCAGAAGTGGAATTGCTGGATGTTATGGTAGTTTTTGTTTTAATTTTTTGAGGAACCTCCATATTGTTTTCCATAGTGGCTGCATCAATTGACATCCCCACCAACAATGCACAAGTGTTTAAAAAAAAGAAGAAATTTGGTACACACTACAACATGGATGAACCTTGAAGACGTTATGCTAAGTAAAATAAGCCAGTTAAAAAAGGACAGATACTTTATGATTCTACTTTCTGTGGTAACTAGAATATTCATTATATGAATGCACCATAGTTTATTTGTCCATTCCCTACTGAAGTTCATCTCAGTTGCTTCTAAGTGTAGCCAATTATGAATAAAGCTACTGTAAATATCCAGGAGCAGGTTTTTGTAGGGATATAAATTTTCAACTCATTTGGGTAAATATCAAGGATGTGATTGCTGCATAATATACTGAGTATATTAAGTATTTTAAGAAACTATTAAACTGTCTTTCAAAGTGGCTCTACCATTTTGTATTTCCACCAGAAATTAATGAAAGTTATCTGTTGCTCCACATCCTCACCAGCATTAAGTGTTATCAGTGTTTGGGACTTTTGCCATTCTAATAGGTGTATAATGGTACAGATACCTTTGTTATTTTAATTTTTAATTCACTAATGACATATGCTAAGCATCTTTCCATATGCTTATTTGCCATCTGTCTATCTTCTTTTTTAATACAAGGTATTGTATATTTATTTATTTTATTATTTTTATTATGTTCAGTTAGCCACTGTATAGTACATAATTGTTTTTCATGTAGTGTTCAATGATTCATTAGTTAAGTATAACACCCTGTGCCATCTATCTTCTTTTGTGAGGTGTCTGTTCAGATCTTTAACCTATTTTTTAAAATCTGGTTGTTGCTTTTTTTATTGTTGAGTTTCAAAAGTCCTTTTTTATATTTTGGATATAAGTTATTTATCAGGTATGTCCTTTGAAAACATCTTCTCTCAGCCTGTGGAATGTTGTTTTGTTTATTGTTTTCCCTTGAAAGTTTCTTTTGCAGAGCAAAAGTTTTTAATTTTAATGACGTGCAAGTTACCAATGGTAACACCATACACACACATACACACACACGTATATATACACACACATATATAAATGTATATATGTATATATATGTGTGTATATATATATATATATATATATATATATATATATATATATATATGTTTTTATAAAGCATGCCTTTGTTGTTGTATCCAAAAAGTCATCATCAAACCAAAGGTCATCTAGATTTTCTACAATGTTATCTTCTAGGAATTTTAAGCTTTGTGTTTTACATTTAGATCTATGACCCATATATGACCCATTTTTATTTTATTTTTGTTAAGGCTATAAGGTATGTGTCTAAAATCAGGTTTTTGTTTTGTTTTGTTTTGGTTTGGGTTTTTTGCATATGAATACCCAGTTTTCCCAGCACCATTTGCTGAAAAGACTATCTTTTCTCCATTGTATTGCCTTTACTTCTTTGTCGAAGATCAGTTGGCTATATTTGTGTATTTCTGAGCTTTCTATTCAGTACCATTGATCTATTATTTTGTTGTTGTTATTGTTGCTTTTTCTCTAATACCACACTGTCTCCATTACTGTAGCTTTATAGTTAGTCTTGAGATGAGGCAGTGTCACTTCTCAAACTTTGTTCTTTTCCTTCAATATAGTGTTGGCTGTTCTGGGTCTTCTGCAACTCTAAATAAATTTTGGAATCTCTCAAAAGAATAACTTCCTAGGATTTTGATGGGGATTGCTTTGAATCTATAGATCATCTTGACAATATTGCATCTTCCTATTCATAAATGTGGAATATCTACCCATTTATTTAATGTTAAATTTATTTCTTTAGAGGCTTGTAAGTTTTCCTAATATAGATCTTTTACCTATTTTGTTAGATTTATACCTAAGTATTTAATTTTGGGGAAATGCTGATGTAAATGTTACCTTTTTAAAAAAAACAATCCCCATTGTTCATTTTTTTTGCATTTTGAAAAGGTTTACCTTTATATATATACCTTGTGTTCTGCATCTTTGTTATAATCACTTATTAGTTTCAAGAGATTTTGTTGGCAGTGTTGATTCTTTCTAATTTTCTAAATAGGCAATTGTGTCATCTGCATAGACAGTTTTATATTTTTCTTTCTGATCTGAATAACTATCATTTCCTTTTTTCATCTTGTTGCATTAGCAAAGACTTCCAATATGATCTTAAATGAGTGGTAAGAGGGTATATCCTCGCCTTGTTTCTGAACTTAGTGGAGAAGCTTCTAGTTTCTCATTATTATGGGTGTTATGGATAGGTGTTCTGTTGATGCTCTTAATCGAGTTGAGAAATGTTCCCTCTATTTCTAGTTTCCTCTCAGTTTTATCATAAATAGGTGTTGGATTTTGTCAAATGATTTTTCCACATCTGTTGATGTGACCATGTGATTTTTCTTCTTTAACCTGTTGTTGTGATAGATTACACTGAGTGATTTTCAAATGTTAGATCAGCCCTGCATAAAATAAATCCCACTTTATTATAATATATAATTGTTTTCATGCACGATTGAATCTGATTTGCTACTATTTTGTTGCATCTATGTTCATGAGAGTTTTGGTCTATAGTTTTCTTTTTTGAAATGTCTTTGTTTTTGGTATTAGGGTAATGCTGGCCTCATAGAATAAATTAGAAATATTCCCTCTGCTTCTTTCTTCTGAGAGTGTAGAAAATAAATACAATTTCTTCCTTAAGTGGTAGAATTGACCAGTGAACCCAACTGGGCCCAGTGTTTTCTGTTTTGGAAGCTTATTATTATTGACTAAATTTCTTTAATAGATATAAGTCTACTCAGATCATTGATTCCTTCTTGTGTAAATTGTGACAGATTGTGTATAATAGTTCGTGTGTGTGTGTATGTATAATCTTTATAAAATGCTGTTGAATTTAGTTTGCTAGTATTGTGTTGAGAATTTTTGTATCTATATTCATAAGATATATGCATTTGTAATTGTCTTATAATGTGTTTATCTGGCTTTAGTAGCAGGGTAATACTGGCCTCTAGAGTGTATCAGGTATAGTTCCTTCCTCTATTTTTGGGAAGACTTTAACAAAGGTTGGTGTTAATTCTTTTTTTTTTTAATGTTTGATAGAATTTTATAGTGAAGCCATCTGGCCCTGGGCTTTTCTTTACTTAAGGAGTTTTTTTTTTTTTTTAGGCTTTTTTTTTTTTTTATTCTTATGTTAATCCCCATACATTACATCATTAGTTTTAGATGAAGTGTTCCATGATTCATTGTTTGTGCATAACACCCAGTGCTCCATGCAGAATGTGCCCTCCTCAATACCCACCACCAGGCTAACCCATCCTCCCACCCCCCTCCCCTCTAGAACACTGTTTGTTTTTCAGAGTCCATCGTCTCTCATGGTTCGTCTACCCCTCCGATTTCCCCCGCTTCATTCTTTCCCTCCCGCTACCTTCTTCTTCTTCTTCTTTTTTTTTCTTAACATATATTGCATTATTTGTTTCAGAGGTACAGATCTGAGATTCAACAGTCTTGCACAATTCACAGCGCTTACCAGAGCACATACCCTCCCCAGTGTCTATCACCCAGTCACCCCATCCTTCCCACCCCACCCCCCACTCTAGCAACCCTCAGTTTGTTTCCTGAGATTAAGAATTCCTCATATCAGTGAGGTCATATGATACATGTCTTTCTCTGTTTGACTTATTTCACTCAACATAATACCCTCCAGTTCCATCCACGTCGTTGCAAATGGTAAGATCTCATTCCTTTTGATGGCTGCATACTATTCCAATGTATATATATACCACATCTTCTTTATCCATTCATCTGTCGATGGACATCTTGGCTCTTTCCACAGTTTGGCTATTGTAGACATTGCTGCTATAAACATCGGGGTGCATGTACCCCTTCGGATCCCTACTTTTGTATCTTTGGGGTAAATACCCAGTAGTGCAATTGCTGGATCATAGGGTAGCTCTATTTTCAACTTTTTGAGGAACCTCCATACAGTTTTCCAGAGTGGCTGCACCAGCTTGCATTCCCACCAACAGTGTAGGAGGGTTCCCCTTTCTCCGCATCCCCGCCAACATCTGTCATTTCCTGACTTGTTAATTTTAGCCATTCTGACTGCTGTGAGGTGGTATCTCATTGAGGTTTTGATTTGGATTTCCCTGATGCTGAGTGATATTCAGCACTTTTTCATGTGTCTGTTGGCCATTTGGATGTCTTCTTTGGAAAAATGTCTGTTCATGTCTTCTGCCCATTTCTTGATTGGATTCTTTGTTCTTTGGGTGTTGAGTTTGATGAGTTCTTTACAGATTTTGGATACTAGCCCTTTATCTGATATGTCATTTGCAAATATCTTCTCCCATTCTGTCGGTTGTCTTTTGGTTTTGTTGAACGTTTCCTTTGCTTTGCAAAAGCTTTTTATCTTGATGAAGTCCCAATAGTTTATTTTTGCCCTTGCCTCCCTTGCCTTTGGCGATGTTTCTAGGAAGAAGTTGCTGCGGCTGAGGTCAAAGAGGTTGCTGCCTGTGTTCTCCTTTAGGATGTTGATGGACTCCTGTCTCACATTGAGGTCTTTCAACCATTTGGAGTCTATTTTTGTGTGTGGTGTAAGGAAATGGTCCAGTTTCATTCTTCTGCATGTGGCTATCCAATTTTCCCAACACCATTTGTTGAAGAGACTGTCTTTGTTCCATTGGACATTCTTTCCTGCTTTGTCAAAGATGAGTTGACCATAGAGTTGAGGGTCCATTTCTGGGCTCTCTATTCTGTTCCATTGATCTATGTGTCTGTTTTTGTGCCAGTACCATGCTGTCTTGATGATGACAGCTTTGTAATAGAGCTGGAAGTCTGGAATTGTGATGCCGCCGGCTTTGCTTTTCTTTTTCAACATTCCTCTGGCTATGCGGGGTCTTTTCTGGTTCCATACAAATTTTAGGATGATTTGTTCCATTTCTTTGAAAAAAGTGGATGGTATTTTGATGGGGATTGCATTGAATGTGTAGATTGCTCTAGGTAGCATTGACATCTTCACAATATTTGTTCTTCCAATCCATGAGCATGGAATGTTTTTCCATTTCTTTGTGTCTTCCTCAATTTCTTTCATGAGTATTTTATAGTTTTCTGAGTACAGATCCTTTGTCTCTTTGGTTAGATTTATTCCTAGGTATCTTATGGTTTTGGGTGCAATTGTAAATGGGATCAACTCCTTAATTTCTCTTTCTTCTGTCTTGTTGTTGGTGTATAGGAATGCCACTGACTTCTGTGCATTGATTTTATATCCTGCCACTTTACTGAATTCCTGTATGAGTTCTAGCAGTTTTGGGGTGGAGTCTTTTGGGTTTTCCACATAAAGTATCATATCATCTGCAAAGAGTGAGAGTTTGACTTCTTCCTTGCCAATTTGGATGCCTTTGATTTCTTTTTGTTGTCTGATTGCTGTGGCTAGGACTTCCAATACTATATTGAATAGCAGTGGTGATAGTGGACATCCCTGCCGCGTTCCTGACCTTAGGGGGAAAGCTGTCAGTTTTTGCCCATTGAGAATGATATTCGCTGTAGGTTTTTCATAGATGGCTTTTATGATATTGAGGTATGTACCCTCTATGCCTATACTCTGAAGAGTTTTGATCAAGAAAGGATGCTGTACTTTGTCAAAAGCTTTTTCTGCATCTATTGAGAGGATCATATGATTCTTGTTCTTTCTTTTGTTAATGTATTGTATCACATTGATTGATTTGCGGATGTTGAACCAACCTTGCAGCCCAGGTATAAATCCCACTTGGTCATGGTGAATAATCCTTTTAGTGTACTGTTGGATCCTATTGGCTAATATTTTGCTGAGAATTTTTGCATCCATGTTCATCAGGGATATTGGTCTGTAATTCTCCTTTTTGATGGGGTCTTTGTCTGGTTTTGGGATCAAGGTAATGCTGGCCTCATAAAATGAGTTTGGAAGTTTTCCTTCCATTTCTATTTTTTGGAACAGTTTCAGAAGAATAGGTATTAATTCTTCTTGAAATGTTTGGTAGAATTCCCCTGGGAAGCCATCTGGTCCCGGGCTTTTGTTTTTTGGAAGATTTTTGATGACTGCTTCAATTTCCTTAGTGGTTATAGGTCTGTTCAGGTTTTCTATTTCATCCTGGTTCAGTTTTGGTAGTTGGTACATCTCTAGGAATGCATCCATTTCTTCCAGGTTATTTAATTTGCTGGCATAGAGTTGCTCATCATATGTTCTTAGAATTGTTTGTATTTCTTTGGTGTTGGTTGTGATCTCTCCTCTTTCATTCATGATTTTGTTGATTTGGGTCATTTCTCTTCTCTTTTTGATAAGTCTGGCCAGGGGTTTATCCATCTTGTTAATTCTTTCAAAGAACCAGCTCCTAGTTTCGTTGATCTGTTCTACTGTTCTTTTAGTTTCTATTTCATTGATTTCTGCTCTGATCTTTATGATTTCTCTTCTCCTGCTGGGTTTAGGCTTTATTTGCTGTTCTTTCTCCAGCTCCTTTAGGTGTAAGGTTAGGTTGTGTACTTGAGACCTTTCTTGCTTCTTGAGAAAGGCTTGTATTGCTATATACTTTCCTCTTAGGACTGCCTTTGCTGCATCCCAAAGATTTTGAATAGTTGTGTTTTCATTTTCATTGGTTTCCATGTATTTTTTTAATTCTTCTTTAATTTCCTGGTTGACCCATCCGTTCTTCAGTAGGATGCTCTTTAGCCTCCATGTATTTGAGTTCTTCCTGACTTTTGTCTTGTGATTGAGCTCTAGTTTCAAAGCATTGTGGTCTGAAAATAGGCAGGGAATGATTCCAATCTTTTGGTACCGGTTGAGACCTGATTTATGACCTAGGATGTGATCTATTCTGGAGAATGTTCCATGGGCACTAGAGAAGAATGTGTATTCCATTGCTTTGGGGTGGAATGTTCTGAATATGTCTGTGAAGTCCATTTGGTCCAGTGTGTCATTTAAAGTCTTTATTTCCTTGTTGATCTTTTGCTTAGACGATCTGTCCATTTCAGTGAGGGGGGTGTTAAAGTCCCCCACTATTATTGTATTGTTGTCGATGTGTTTCTTTGCTTTTGTTATTAATTGCCTTATATAATTGGCTGCTCCCATGTTAGGGGCATAGATATTTACAATTGTTAGATCTTCTTGTTGGATAGATCCTTTAAGTATGATATAGTGTCCTTCCTCATCTCTTATTACAGTCTTTGGTTTAAAATCTAATTTGTCTGATATAAGGATTGCCACCCCAGCTTTCTTTTGGTGTCCATTAGCATGGTAAATGGTTTTCCACCCCCTCACTTTCAATCTGGGGCTGTCTTTGGGTCGAAAATGAGTCTCTTGCAGACAGCATATCGATGGGTCTTGTTTTTTAATCCAGTCTGATAGCCTGTGTCTTTTGATTGGGGCATTTAGCCCATTTACATTCAGGGTAACTATTGAAAGATAGGAATTTAGTGCCATTGTATTGCCTGTAAGGTGACTGTTACCGTATATTGTCTATGTTCCTTTCTGGTCTATGTTGCTTTTAGGCTCTCTCTTTGCTTAGAGGACCCCTTTCAAGATTTCCTGTAGGGCTGGTTTTGTGTTTGCCAATTCCTTTAGTTTTTGTTTGTCCTGGAAGCTTTTTATCTCTCCTTCAATTTTCAATGACAGCCTAGGTGGATAGAGTATTCTTGGCTGCATATTTTTCTCATTTAGTGCTCTGAATATAACCTGCCAGTCCTTTCTGGCCTGCCAGGTCTCTGTGGATAGGTCTGTTGCCAATCTAATGTTTCTACCCTTGTAGGTTACATATCTCTTCTTCCGAGCTGCTTGCAGGATTTTCTCTTTGTCTATGAGACTCGTAAGTTTTACTATTAGATGTCGGGGTGTTGACCTATTTTTATTGATTTTGAGAGGGGTTCTCTGTGCTTCCTGGATTTTCATGCCTGTTTCCTTCCCCAAATTAGGGAAGTTCTCTGCTATAATTTGCTCCAATAGACCTTTTGCCCCTCTCTCTCTTTCTTCTTCTTCTGGGACCCCAATTATTCTAATGTTGTTTCGTCTTATGGTATCGCTTATCTCTCGAATTCTGCCCTCGTGATCCAGTAGTTGTTTATCTCTCTTTTTCTCAGCTTCTTTATTTTCCATCATTTCATCTTCTATATTACTGATTCTCTCTTCTGCCTCATTTATTCTAGTAGTTAGCGCCCCCATTTTTGATTGCACCTCATTAATAGCCTTTTTGATTTCTATTTGGTTGGATTTTAGTTCTTTTACTTCTCCAGAAAGGGTTTCTCTAATAACTTCCATATTTTTTTCAAGCCCAGCTAGTATCTTTAAAGTGATGATTCTGAACTCTAGATCTGACATCGTACTAATGTCCGTATTGAGTAGGTCCCTGGCAGTCGGTACTACCTCTTGCTCTTTTTGTTGAGGTGATTTTTTCCGTCTTGTCATTTTGTGCAGAGAAGAATAGATTAATGAGAGAACAAAATGCTAGCAGAGTAAGAACATCCCCAGAAAATATACTCTAAACAAATCAGAAAAAACCTGAAGCAGTGGGAAAAGAAAAGGAAAGAGAGAAAAAAGAAAAAGAAAAAAAAGAAAAAGATAAAGATAAAAACAAAAACAAACAAAACAACAACAACAAAAAAACCAGAATGTGATCAAATATGATCAGGCTGGTATATAGATCAGTGCCACACACTAGATTTGGGGTGTATTTTGGTCTTTTAGAAGAAAGTGCCTCCCAAAATTTTAAAGAAAGAAAAACTTATATATGTACAAAAATAAGGGTTGATCTGATGAAGGGATGGAATATGACTGTAAAGATGGAAATTATAAAAAATTTTATAAAAGGAATTGATAAGAAGTTGTTTGAAAAAAGAAAGAAGAGGATTTAAAAAAGAAAAAAAAAAGGGAGAGGATGTGATCAGGCAGGGGAATAGAAAATACCATATACTAGAGATTTAGGGTATATTTTGATCTGTTAGAAGAAACTATCTCAAAATTTTAAAGAGAGAACAACTTATATATATAAGCCAAAAATACGGGTAACTACTATGAAGGGATAGAATATGACTCTAAAAATGAAAAATAAAAATGTTTTTTTTTTTTAAAAAGGGATTGATAAGATGTTGGTTGAAAAAGGGAAAAAGAAAAATTCAGAAAGAAAAAAAAAGAAAAGAAAAAAGAAAAAAAGACAGTTAAAAAAAAATTAACATTGAAAGACTACAGAAACATGGTAAAAAAGCCATGAATTCTATGTGCAGTAGTCCCCTAGAGCTGGAGTTCTGCCGTTCTCATTGATGGGTAAACTTGGTCTTGGCTGGCTATTCTCGCTGATCTTCTGGGGAGGGGCCTGTTGCCGTGGTTTCCAAAATCTTTGCCGGAGGCAGAATTGCCCCGCCCTTGCCCCCTCCCGGCTAAGTAATCTGCTCGGGTTTGCTCTCCGGGGCTTTTGTTCCCTGCGAGCTTTCCGTACAGCTTTGGAGGCAGAGAGTGAAAATGGCGGCCTCCCAATCTCCGCCCCGGAGGAGCCGAGAACTCGGGGCCCCACTTCTCAGTGAGCCCCCAGAGAAAAGCCGTCAGTCACTCCCGTCTCCCCGGCCTCCAGCCGCACTCCGTGCTCACCCGGCCTGTGACCGCGCGTTTCTATCTCTGGCACCCGACCCCGGGTGGAGTCTCCAAACCTAGCAGATCCCTGCGGTGCACTCCCCTGCGGCTCCTCCTGGGGGAGGAAGGTGAGTCTCCCCCGGTCTGCCGCTTGTTGGGTCCCTGCTGGAGGAGCAGTGGCCCGACTGTGCCGCGGATCACGGTTTATGGCAACCCCAAACTGAGAGCCCGCGCCTGGGCTCTGCCTCTGCAGCAGGCTTCCCTGCTCCGATACCTGGGAGCTCTGCCACACTCAGGCACCCCCGGTCTTTCTGTGACCCGTGGGTCCTGAGACCACACTGTCCCGGAGGGTTCCACCCCCCCGCTTAGCCACCAGAGTGACGTCCCTCAGTGGAGCAGACTTTTAAAAGTTCCGATTTTGTGCTCCGCGGCTCTATCACTTGCCAGAAGCGGCCGACGGAGGCCCCTCCCCCGCCGTCTCTCCTCCCGAATATCACCTCGGATTCACTTCTCCGCACGTCCTTCCTTCCAGAAAGTGGTCGCTTTTCTGATGAGAGAGTTGTTGCTCTTCTTTTCTTTGATCTCCTGTTGAGTTTGTAGGTGTTCAGAATGGTTTGATCCCTATCCAGCTGAATTCCTGAGACCAGATGAAATCCAGGTCTCCTACTCCTCTGCCATCTTGCTCCTGTACTACTTAAGGAGTTTTAATTACTGATTCAATATCTTTACTTATTATAGGTCTGCTGAGATTTTCTATTTCATTTTGAGTAAGTTTAAGCAATTTGCATTTTGGAAGGTTATGTAAGCTGTCTAATTCTTTGGAGTACAATTATTCATAGTATTCTTTTATAATCTTCTTTATTTTGTAAGGTCAGTAGAACTATCCCTACTTTTATTTACAATTTCAATTATTTGTGTCTTCTCTCTACTTTTATTTGTAAATCTAGCTAAAAGTATGTCAATGTTGTTGATTTTTTTTTCAAAAATTAACTTTTGGTTTCATCAATTCTATTGGCTTTCTATTCTCTATTTTATTTACCTTTGTTTTGCTCTAATCTATTTTCTGCTTCCTGTGGGCTTAGTTTTCTCATCTTTTTCCAGTTTCTCAATGCATAAAGTTAGGTTATTAATCTGAGATTTCTCTTCCTTCTTAATGTAGGCAGTTGCAGCTATAAATTTCACTTTGAGCCTGTCTTTACTGCATTTCATAAGTTCTGGAATATTACAATATTTTTGTTTTGTTTTCATTTATTTCTAAGCATTTTTATTTTACTTGTGATTTGTTTTTTGACCACTGGTTGTTTAAGAGCATTTTATTTAATTTTCACATATTTCTGAGTTTTCCAGTTTTTCTTCTGTTGTTGATTTCTAGACTTCATTCCATTGTGGCGAGAAAAGAGGCTTTGTCTAATGTCAATACTTTAAAAATTAATTGAGAATGCTTTTGTGGCCTAACGTATGGTTTGGGAAATGTTTCATGTGCACTTAAGACGAATGTGCTTTCTGCTGTTAGTGGGTAGAGTGATCTAGGTATGTGTTAGGTCTAGTTTTGTTTTGTTTCTTAATAGTGTTGTTGAAGTCCTGAACTTCCTTATTGATCTTCTAAGTGTTGTGAATGTAATAGTAATAAATTATTTTGGATATAAAACACAAATGAATATTTGATTCTATCTCTTGCATTTTGCTTTATTATAAATGGAGTCTCTTGGCTTTTGCATGCTATAATTTCCCTCTTACTTTTTTTATTATAATGTCTTCTATATGTGTCAATTCGACATGTGTTGTGATTCTTTTCTTCCCTTCTTAGTCAAATTTACTATGAGCAAATCTGTTCTGACTCTATTTACTTTGAGAGATTCTAGGGGAATTTTTAATTCCCTTTTCCTTTATCTCATACTTGTCTGCATTCCCTTCTCAAAAATCGTTGAGGACACATTGTGTTTGATGTACTGTGTTATAATGGAAGAAAGAGAAAGCAAAAATTCAGCTGTAGCTGTGTTTAGAACTTTGTTGATACAACTGGACTCTGCACTGCATTTACTCTGCTAGTAGGATGGGTGTTTATTTTCTTAGAAAGATACTCATGTGGTTTCCTTGTTCTCTAGTCTGTTTGGAGCTCAAGATCTTAAGTGAGAAAGATCAGCCTTCATGTTCACTTCCTCCATTGCTGCTAACTCTAGCTTTTCTTTCTACTCTCCATGCAGTCAAAAGAGAACAGATACCACTTCATCTACTTTTCTGCAAAAGTAGGTCTATTAATGAGAATATTAGCAAATTTTGGACTCTCCAATATCTTTCCTGGGGTTAAGAAGAAATCATCTTCTTCACCCAAGTTAATTTGCCTTTTTATTATTTCAGACACCAAAGGACCATGTGGCCTGAGAAGAAGGAGGGGCAAATTAACCTAGGCATCTAGTAAAAGCCATAACCCAGATCAGATGTAATGCTTCCAGACCCCCTTAACCCGTACTGTTGTCTCCTGAGATATGCTTGAATTTATAATGGAATTCCTGCCCATAATATTTCCTCTTTGGTGGGCATGAATAAATGCTTCATTAACATTTGGCTAGAGATACACTGGAATTCTGACAGGTATACTGTGTATACAATGACTCAGAGGAATGAGAACCTCAGTAGGCCTGGAGAAATGCAAGTGATTAGGTGTGGTGAGAGAAAAGAAAGCATGCGAGAGGTAGAATGTGTGAGGCTGAGATGTACAAAGAAATCAGAAAATACAGGATACAGTTGTTAGAAGACTTTGGAGTCTGTTCTTAGCCTGATGGGTAGACACTGAAGGAAGAATTTATTTATTTATTTATTTATTTAAAGATTTTATTTATTTATTTGACAGAGAGAGACATAGCGAGAGCAGGAACACAAGCAGGGGGAGTGGGAGAGGGAGAAGCAGGCTTCCCGCAGAGGAGGGAGCCGGATGTGGGACTCGATCCCAGGACCCTGGGATCATGACCTGAGCCAAAGGCAGACGCTTAACGACTGAGCCACCCAGGTGCCCTGAAGGAAGAATTTAAACACTGGAGAGGAACATAATTATATTAGTGTTTCAGAAGTCTCTCTGATGGCAAAGTGGAAGTGGGATTTAATATTGGAAGAGTTGGGGAAAACAAGAAACTGCTCAGGAGATTATTACTATTAAGATGTAGATGTTGTTGTGCTCCCCCATAGGACCAGGAGAAGATACTGTGACTGGAGGTGAAAGAAGTGTCATTTCCCCATTCTGGGAAAGAGGTGTAAAGGTCAAATCTATCCTTCAGCACCTCAGACCAGATCATTAAATAGTGCCCAGGGGCGCTTGGTTGACTCAGTCAGTTAAGCTTCCAACTCTTGGTTTTGGCTCAAGTCAGGATCTCAGGGTCATGGGATGAAGCCCCTTCTCATCCTCAAGGTTTCGGGGGGGAGTGTGCTGGAGATTCTCTCTCCTTTTCCCTCTCCTTCTACCCTTCCCTGCCTCCAACTCTCTCTCTCAAATAAATAAATAATCCTTAAAGATAAATAAATATTTAAATAAATAGTGCCCAGAACTTTTCAACTGGACTGAAGTAAAATGGATGTTTTGCCAGGTTCCTATACAGAATTTCTTGGAGCTTGATTGTTTACATTTCTGTTTATGTTCAAGGTTCAGAAGCAATCTCTTTCTTCTCAAGGCTCATAAGGCTATAGCTGCCATGTGGAAAAACGAAATGGCGATACCCTTCTGTACACTAAGGGGTGCTTTTACGAGGTCCCCCAAATAAAAAGGAAACATATGGGGGAATAAAATGCAAGTGAAGGAAGGAATTCATATATAAGGAAAATTCAAAAAAAAAAAAAAAAGTGGAGGTACCTGGCTGGCTCAGTCAGAGAAACATGCAACTCTTGATCTCAGGGTGGTGAGTTTGAGCCTCACCTCAGGTGTAGAGATTACTATAAACAAACAAACAAACAAACAAACTTTAAGGGAAAAAAAGTATTAAAATCCCTGTGTGCCTCTGGTAGATATATTAAAGAAACAGTTATCAGAAAACCTTGACACTATAGCAACTGAACTCTTGAGATCATTTGTAAGATTAAGAGTTAAAAATTTTGAGAGAATGTTTGGAAAGGCAGACAGGCACCAGGTTAATTTTTTCTGTTTATTTGTTTATATAAAATTTTAATTTTACTCATTATTTGGATGCAGTAAGGACTCAAGATGCTCTTTATGATTCGTTTCTGAAAAGTGGCATTCCACTCTCCTTCGGCCTCCTTCTCCCACCTATGTCAACCCACTGAACTTCTTTATTGGACTCTTCTCCTTTTTACCTCAATATCTCCAAACAACATGCAATTATTGCTACTTTTGGTGTTCACTTTTAAGGATTAGCTATTGATTTCCCACAGCCATCTGTCATCGATTCACATTCCTCTCCTCCATTCCACACCACTTCTTCCCTTCACATCTCTTTCTTCTCTCCTTTCACCTTTCCCACAAAACGGTGTTGTAATTAGGGTTAATGAGTTGTTGGTATCTACATAGTTCTTTTAAATTTTTTTTTTAAGATTTTATTTGTGAGAGAGAGAATGAGAGACAGAGAGCATGAAAGGGAGGAGGGTCAGAGGGAGAAGCAGACTCCCTGCTGAGCAGGGAGCCCGATGTGGGACTCGATCCCGGGACTCCAGGATCATGACCTGAGCCGAAGGCAGTCGCTTAACCAACTGAGCCACCCAGGCGCCCCATGTATCTACATAGTTCTAACAATTGAAATGTTATTCACAGGTCACCATGTAGTAAACTGATTATTTTTACTTTCCACCACAGCTTGTTCTGGAATGAATAATTATTATGCTAGTGTTGTCTTTGTTTTATTTGTTAGCTTTTTAATAGACTTATTACTAATTTCACTCCAAAATTTCTTAGGAAACTGACATATCAGGTATTGTGTCAATGCCATCTTCTTAGAGAAATCTTTACTGAAACATCTGGCTGGTTTAAACTTGGGTGGAGTACCTCTTATTCTGCTACAAAGCTGCCATCTGGGCTTCTCTCACTACTACAGTGGTGATTTCCTTTGGATCTCCTGATCGCTGGGCCCTGGATCTCTGCTCCTCAGACTAGTCTTTCTTTTTGGTGTGGCACATATTCTCATAGCTTTTTGATGAAAACACAACATAGTAAGTACATTTTTGGAGACATCATATCTTATAAAAAGTTTTTACTATATGTTGCTCTTTGGTAATTTAGTTTGGAAGAGAATTCTAAATATTAAAAAAATATATGTTTTTCCTTAAAAAGTGAAAATCTTGTTCTTTTTTTGGTATAGAGAAGTCACAAACCATTCCAATTGACTTCCGATTTTTTTAAGTGACCTCTGTGTTTTATTTTTTTTTCTCTTTGTTCTTTGTTCTCAATATTCAGATATTTTCTAATGATATACATTGTCATGGATCCATTTTCATCCATTGAACTAATAACACACTCTTTAATTTAGTTCTTTTCTTTTGGACACTCATATCTTGCATATCTGAATATTTCAATAATTTTTTGATGATTTTTCTCAATTACTGTGAAATACATCTTAGGCACATATTAAAACCCCTGGATTGTTTCTCTATTACTTTTGGTCTTCATTTCATGTTACCCATTTCATTTTTAATCCTGCCTTACTTTCTGCAAGATGTCTGCATCCAGTAGTCATTCAATTCTATCTTTCAAATTTCTATTGAGGTTTTTCATGAGTAATCTCTAAATCTTCTTTTGTCCCATGAATATTCCTTTTCCTCCTAATTTCCTTTTCTTTCTTCTTAATTGCAAAGTTTTTTCTTATTTCTTTAAGGATATTTATTGATATTTATTTGAAGTCTTGCTCTTCTTGAAAAGGCTGTTCAAAATTTGCTTTTTTGGTATCTGATCTCTATCTCTCATGCTAGAGGCTTTCTTCAAATACCGAATGATCTTAGACTCTATTCATATTTAAGTGTGGGGATTAAGATTTTTTGTAAACTCAGAGTAAATATACTATGGAATCCCCTGATGGGGATTGGATTGATCCATTCGGTTGTGGTGCTCAGAGTCCCCAGGAAATCATTTCTATTCTCCAGACAAGGGGACAAAGGCTTGACAGCCAGCATTCTGGAAGCTGAGTGCAGTTGGAGTCTAGGCTTCTTTCATACGATAGGTATGCATTCACTTAGTGGCTGTGGTTCCAGTGTGGCATACCTGTCCTCAAATACCTTGGCTTCCTCTGGTGTAGAGATATTTTATTTTATCTTCCTCAGTGAAAAACTTTGAGTGTTCTCTGGAATTGAGGGGGTGGGTGGGGCACCAGTCCAGAGAAACAAAGTGGAGGAAAAGATGTGGGGATCTAACTCATTCCCAATAGCTTCTAACCAGTCATCTTTTATTTTACTCATCTCTTCACCCTTACATCTATTTCAAGGGACACCAGACTGTTGGAGAAACTGTCATATAAATCATACTGTTTTTCTGTCCATACCCGTCACGTCCATCCACAAACCTATCCACCCATATGACTCACAACTGAGCTTTCTCAGGACTAAGTGGATAATCCCCTGGTGCTAGTGCTTTCCAAGTCTCAATATACTGTCACTGTATTTATCTACCATTCTCTTTCTCTTTGTAAGTTTATTAACACCAACAATAAAGAGCCTTGTACTACTGTTTAATGAGCTTTCAGGAAGGATGTGTTAGATGTGTGTGGTCAATCAGCCATGTTTATCCATAAGCCACAACACTAGGTTTTGTTTGAACATTTATTTTAAATTTGCTTAGTTCAAGTCATAATTAATAATCCAAATGGGTCACTAGGGCAAATTCGATTTGTCCATTTTCAGACACGCATGTGAATATGCAAATGATTGGGTTTTCTCATATACATAAAAGACTTCAGCACACATATACATGTACATATACATATTGTGTTAATCATGGCTAGTCAGAATCCGTGTGTGTCTATCTTTATCTATATGTGTTCTATAGAGAGAAAAGGATTTATTTTAAGGAACTGGGTTAGGCAATTATGGAGGATGGTAAGTCCAAAATCTGAAGGGTGGGCCTCCAGACTAGAGATCAAGGGAAGAGCCAGTGTTGTAGTTCAAGTCCAAAGCCTGCCTGTTGGAAGAATTATTTCTTGCTCAGGGAGGTCAGATTTGTTTTATTAGAGCATTCAAGTAATTGGACAAGACCTAGCTACTTTACAGAAGATAGTTGGCTTGACTCAATGTTTATCAGTTTTAAAGGTTAATCTCATTTAAGAAACACCATCACAGAAACACCCACAGAAACATTTGTTTTGACCAAATAAATATTAAATATTTGGACATTGAGACCTAGTCAAATTGACCCATAAAATTAACCAACACACACACACACACATATACTTTATTGTATACATATTTATTATTAGAAATTATTTTCTCCATGAAACATAGTGACTTAGAGCTCAGACCTTAGACTCAGGTAGACCAAGATACAGTTTATTTCAGCTTAGTGTTTACTTCCCCTCCTCCTCCCCTTCCTTCTTTCTTCATTTTCCCATTATAAAGAGGATGACACTGTTGCACACTTCTAAGGATGGTGAGTGTTTTATAAAGTAGTGTGAAGAACAAATCAGTCAAGCATATGAAGCAAAACTTCCCATGTGGCTCATAGTAAAGATTCCATGATGTATTGTCGCACTTTGGTTATTACTATAGTCTTTATTAATTCATCAGAGAAGTATTTCCTGACCATTTTATCTAAAGTAGCATTCCTCATCACTCACTAATCTCCCTCCTTGCTACATTTGCCCCTTCCCAGTACTCTCGGAAAGACAGAGATCTTCTTGTTTTGTTTGCCACTGTATTCCTGCAAAGTAACTGGTAAATGAATTTCACTTTTGAAAAAAAAGTGAATAACTGGATTATCAATATCATAGCAGATATCTACTTCCACCACTTTAACTCCTCTTAATTTGACTATTCTTCAAAGGGACTAAGGCACTTTCAAGACTAAGTACAATATAAAAAACTATTAATAATAAAAAGCAGAATAATGGAAAAAATGAAAAAAAATAAATTTTTGTCAAACTAGAAGCTCTCACTCATTAAGAAAATAAATGGATAAAGCACAAACAGTGAAAGGTTTTTTTTTTTTTTCTTTTTTCTTTTCTTAAGAAAACCTATATATGGTAAAGGACTGGTATTCAGGATTTATAAAGAAATCCCACATTTCAATAATAAAAATACAAGTAATCCAATAAAAAATGAGAAAATATTTTCACAGACACCTCATAAGAGAAGGTATAAAAATGGCCCATAAGCACATGAAAATTGTTCAAAATTATGAGACAACAGAGATAAAACTATGGAAAATACAGTGAGATTCAATTATCCCCCACTAGGAGGCCAAAATTAAAGATGAATAAAAACAAATGTTAACAGGTATATGGAATAGTAATTCTGTTACAGTGTTGATATGAATATAAAATGGCACTAAAAACACACCTTCCCAGCAATTCTAACACTATATATTTACCCGAGAGAAATGAAAATACATATCCACAAAAGTACTTAAATAATACGTTCATAAAATTTTATGCACGAGGAGGCAAAATATGGAAACACTCTGGTGTACAGGAATAGATAAATAAGTTGTGGCATATTTAGACAAAAAGATATATTATTTAGCAATAAAAAGAAAAGAAGTCTATACAACATGAGTGAATCTCAAAAATATTATGCTGAGTAAACGAAACCCTACATGAAAGACGGCATGCTATAGGATTTTATTTATATGAAGTCCTAAAATACACAAATTAATCTATGGTTGGGGAAAAAAAAAAAAAATCAGTGTTGTGATTGCCTGAGATGGTGGTGGTAAAAAATGACTGGAGAGATCATGGAGAAATGTGCTGAAGTGGTGGTAAATTTAGTATATTGGTAGAGGTTTGGTTACTCTAGTATATGCATTTGTCAAAACTTAGGAAAGGAAATAAGATATATGCAGTTCATCATTGTAACTGTCACCTCAAAGGGGGAAAACACTATGAACAAAAGTGTACTCCAGTTAATGATGTACATGGTAGAGTATTTATCATGCAAATGTATTTAATTTACTTTGAAACACATCAAAAAGGATTGATTAATAGATGGAGATAGAGGTGGATAGAAAGATGCGATGAAGCAATCATAGTAAAGTGATATTGGTAGAATGTAGAGGGTGTTCGTTGCAAAATTCAATCCATTTTTTTGCATATTTGGGAATTTTCATAATAACATGTTGGAACAAATAAAATGAGAATTAAAAGAATCAAAGATTATATATTTTCAGGCACCTAAGGTGTGATTGCTGTTCTACTTGAAATTCTAAGCTTTGAGTTCTTAAGAAGCCAAGGCAAAAGGACAGGGGTGTGGTTATGGAGTCCTCATTGCCTGGATTTAAATGGCTTCTGGTCATGCCACAGGCTGAGTATGACTTTCCGTAGACCTACCTTGCTCTCCAAATGTCACTTGAGCTCAGAGATAATCTGACCAAAAAACAGACACATTACTCTTTCCCTTGTCTTCGAGAGATAAAAAGAAATATGTTTTCCAAGAAAGTTCCATTTAAATGTCCACGATGTGAGCCTCATTCTGAGACCGCAGAGTACCTGCTGGTGACCTCCACTGAAGCTGGCCCAATTCCTGTCTTGTGAAACTGTTCAGCAACAAACACACTCCCTGCAGTTAAATCAATACCTTGAACTTGATACCTGGAGTTTTGGTGTTCTATTTCTACCAAGGGTTTCCAAGCATGCTGTTTCACTGAAGTTAGTTCAAACACTATTGTTCTGAAGAGAGCTTAGGAAGAAAAATACAACCATATCTCCTCAAAAATTAATTCTCCATGATGCAATATTGCAAAGTAGGGAGTAAGGATTACATAACAAACAAGCTTTAAGTCTCATTTTAAGCAACTTTTTCCATCTGAAGCTTTCCTCATTTTTCAAAATAGATCTAAATCCTGCAAGTCTAAGTAACATTTGTCTTAATATTTTTGTTCATTATAACAGTGATCACACTGTACTATAACCATATTTTTGGTTAATTTGATTATGTTTAGAATTTTATTCTATATATTATCTGATAACATATCATCAGATGGTATATCACTTAGGAATCTTTTAGTTATAAATAAACAAGAAAAAAAATGCCTTCAACAAAAAGACTCAACTAATAAGTTCAGTGATAAATTTGCCTTGAAATGTACCTATTCTGAGACTAACATGAATCTCTTTTCTCTCCATGTTTCCTTTCCTTCAATCATGCTGTTCTCCACATTTTTATCTGAGTCACAGTCAGACTCTCCTGAGGTCCCAAGATGGTTGCCTATAGGCTTCAGGGAACACATTTCCAGGTTCTGATCAAGCGGAGGAGGAGCAAGTTCCTTTTTCTCTGTCTCCAGTGCCATAGTTCTGAGTCACACTGATTCTTGTAGATGAACATCTTGGATGTTTCCCTACCTGCATGCCCAAGTTTTTGTTTCACATAAAGTATCAATTTTCGTTCGATACATAATGAATAAACTCAAAAATCCATAAAGAATCCATAAAGAATCTATAAATTATTATTTGAATGACATGTAATGGATTGTTCTTTTCTAAAGCATTCTTCATATACCACAGTAGAAAAATTGTTTTTAATACTTTTTTCTCATCTTTCAGCCAGATGGTATATTATATAGAAAATCACTTCCATAATGTTTTTCTCCCGTGTTTCTATTGCAAAAAACCATTTCTTTTACCCTCCTGCTTATCTGAATCATACCTGGTCATCTTGGAGGGGTCAGTTCAAACACTATCTAGCTACCACAAAGCCAAGATCATGCTTCCCACCTCTGACCTGAGACGCTATTTAGGGTCCTTGCCAATCATTGTGCACCACTTATAATAATACATACTGGTAGTGAGTGCAGTCATGAGTTTAGTACAGTGGCTAAAAGCATTCTCTATTAATTTAGTTTGTGATAACAACTCTCACCCTTAATTTTTCTTAGCTGAGAAATTAATAGAAAATGAACACATCATAAATCTAACCAGGAATAAAGAAATATCGTAGCAGTGTATTCAGAATTTGTCTGGCACACAGTCAACATCCCAGGAGTTGTAAATGCAGTTGTCATTCTTTAATTTATATCATCGATTTTTGAATTTATTTTTATTTTATTTTTTAAAGATTTTATTTATTTGAGAGAGAGGGAGTGAGAGAGAAAGAGAGCAAGAGTTAGGGGAAGGGTAGAGAGACAAGCAAACTCCCCCCGCTGAGCACAGAGCCTGATTAAGGGCTCAATCCCAGGACCCTGAGACCATGACCTGAGCCTGAGTCAGACACTTAACTGACTGAGCCACCCAGGCACCCCACTATCATTTTTTTAAAGTGTGTATTGTCACTTCACAATGTGTAAAATTTTAAGGACAGCTATCCTGTACCAAAGTTTTGGAGTTTATTTTTATTTTTATTTTTTATTTTTTGTTTTGTTTTATTTTGTTTTTGTATCCTTAGCATCTACTACAATGCCCTGATGATCAAAGACATTCAATAAATTTTGATCTTAAATCCCCAGTTGCTATCATTTGCTATGGGAGATTTGTGGAGTGGAAACTTTCAAGCAGGAGATCCTATATTCTTGCAGAAAAGTACCATTTTAGTAAAATATTTGTCACTTTTTTGACAGATTTCTTGTCTTTTCTGAAGTTGCTTTGTTCCCAATACATTTTGCAAGTGCCCTTGTCCATAGAAGTTTGTCCACGCAGGCTGTAGCAGTCTGTGTAACGCTGGGCTATTTCTTTCCCTTTTTCATCCTACTGAGATAAAGCTCTGATGGTAAATTGATTCAGCAGGGGAAGAAAATGCTCTTCATAAGTGATTATTTGAGGATGGACACATTCTTTTTGTTAAGAACATTCTTAGAAACAGAATTTCAGCAAAATTATTTGCCTTCATTGTATATGTAGCTGGTAGATCATCTGAGCTTTTATTTTGTTTTCTTTAGGTATTTTCTAAAATGAGTAGCTTAAGTAGAAATATGTTTGTTTTGACCTGTGATCATGATTTGCTGCCCTAGTAGTTAAAAAAAAAAAAGTTTGTAAATTATTTGACACTTTTGCTGGCAAAAGACAAGAGTCTACATTCTGTCTCCATAAGCCTGGATGGGTCTTTGAAACTGCCTCAGTGAATAAAAGTGGCAAAAAATGTCATGGAGTGACTTCCATAGCTAGTTTAAGAAGAGATGTGCACCTTATTCTAGTTTCTCTTGGGACATTCTCTTCGGGAGCTCTGAACCAACATGTAAGATGTCTGTCTGGAAAAACAGTGGGGAGCCCTTGTAAAGATGGAGAAGCCCAAGGAGCCCCAGCTCTTCCAGCCTCCAGCTGTTTGAATCTCTCCTGCCCAAGGAGGCAGACATGCTAGAGGAGTCTCCAAGTCAGCTGCAGCCTCAGCTGCCATCTGATTACAATGGCATGGGGAAACCCCGAGGAAGAGCTGCTTAGCTGAGTCCAGTCAACCCCCAAATTAGTGAGCAAAATAGTTTACCACTAATGTTTAAGCCACTCTTTTGGAGTGGTTTGTTGCAGCAATAGGTAACTGGAAAAATTATACATCCACTAGTAAAAACAATGCTCTTCACAGTTAACCTAAGACTATAATCCCAAAGTATTAAGACCAACTGAAGTTATGATACAATATGTTTCACATCTATGTAGGTGGTTTTGCCTGATATGGAAGCAATTAATTAGGTGGAGAAACTTCTCTCAATCATTCTAGGTAGAAGATAACAAGTACTATATCTGATTAAGTCTTTCCTTCCCTATTTTTTGATTAGTATATTTCACATTTTGTGACTATAATAGGGGTGTAATGTACTTCTAAGGTCTTATGTACTTACTAATTTACTTATATATTATTGATATCCTATCCTTTGTCTCCCATTCCCCCACCAGATATCAATTTCACTGGAGCAGGCATCCTTCTTTAATTTGTTCACTGAGATATCCCAGGAGGTAAGAACAGTGATGGACACATGGCAGATGTTCAATGCAATAAATTAACTTTACCAGGGATTAGAAAATCAAATCAAATTAAAATACCAAGATTTCATTTCATACTCATCAAGTCACAGGTGTTAAAAGAACACAGTTTCTAAAAGTTGGCACAAATATAGGGAAGCAGGCCCTCTCATGTTTTGAAAATGTGAGAATATATTGGTTTTGGAGATTTCCATCATGACACAAATAGGTAAATTGTGGTACATATAACAGAATATTTTATATAAGAGCTCTCAGTAATAAATCTGATCCAAATGGATAAAACTTAAAAACTTAATGGTGACTGGAAATAAACAAATAATAGACAGATATGAGCACTATGATACCATTTATTTTAATTAAAAATCAAAAAAGAAAAAAGAAGAAAGAAGAAATCACCAATGTATATAAATATTATACATTTTTTTAACATAGATACATTAATGGCATAAAGTGAGGTATTTTATGGCCACACACTTATAATAAATGCATAGAATATCATTCAGAAAAATATGTATCAATTTTAGAATATTGTTTACCTTTATCAATGGATGGACAGAAATGGAAATGAGAAGAATGATCTTCAATGGTTTATATTACATTTTATGTTTCAAATAATAATATTATTATTAAATAATAATAACTAAAAGATCTGACCCCCAAATAACAAAGTGTTATAATTTGTTAAATTTGGTTGCTTGATACATGAGAATTTGATATTTTTTCTATATTGGAAATATTACACAAAAAGGATATAATTAATGTGGTCTTAGGATATATTTGAAGTATTTCACAAAAAAGGAGCAAATTATATAGGAGTCAGTAGAGAATTATTTATGGAGTACAGTGGGGCTCAGATAAGGGATTGAACAATATTCTCAGAGCAGTGACAGGAAAGATTTCATGAAGAAGATAAAACTGCCTCTAATCTTTAATTCCTTGTAAGGATTCACAAGGGATGCACACTGGGAACAGAAATTCCAGTTAGAAGAAATTGCATGGGGAATTGATGTCGATGTAGAGGAATTGCTCTGGAAATGCCATGGCTAGAACAAGCTGCTGGTGAAGGTTTCAGCAGAGGAGGCGTAAGGCTCATGTTTGAAGCAAGCAGAGGATAGTATGCACCTCTGGTGTAGACATTTCAGGGTCTTCTGCTGTCAGGGACAATGCTATATTTTTGCCCAGTGGCACAACCAGCTTCATTTATAACTGCAGCAAGCCTTTTTTTTTTTTTTTTTTTTTTATCAATCCTTTCCTTTATTAGACATAATCATTTTTAGTATTGATAATTCAATAAAAATAATATCAAGACAGAAAAGGAAATATGGACAATGAAAGTGTTCTTTTTTTAAAATATTTATTTATTTATTTATTTATTTTAGAGAGAGGGAGAGAGGGAAGGGAAGGGGGAGTGGCAGAGGGAGAGAGAGTCCCAAGCAGACTCCATGCTAAGCATGGAGCCCCACATGGGGATCAATCCACAACCCTGAGATCATGACACCACCTGAAACCAAGAGTCCAACGCTTACCTGACTGTGCCACCCAGGTGCCCGTAAAATGTTTTTTTAATGAACTTTGTCTTTGCATCATGCCAATAAGAAACAAAAAATAAATAAAGGTAATATAAAGTGAACATTGCAGTACAAAAGAAAGGCCAACAAATTACAAGAATAAATTTCTATTTCAAAAATATTATTTGTATATGAATAACATTTCATGTATGAATTAAATTTTGTACTTATGGGACATAGTTCCCATTTTTTGATGGATATGTTAATTAATCTGATTGTGGTAATCATTTCACAATATATGTATATTAAATTACCATGTTCTAAATATATAGAATGTTTGTCAATTTTATCTCAATAAAGATGAAGAAAAGTTTAATCCAAAAAGAATTCCAGTTGATTACACTGAAATAACTGAAGTTCTATTTCTTCATGTTTTCATCACTATGTGATCATTGTTTGTTTTGTTTTTGTTTTTGTTTTATTCTTATGTTAATCCCCATACATTACGTCATTAGTTTTAGATGTAGTGTTCCATGATTTATTGTTTGTGCATAACACCCAGTGCTCCATGTAGAATGTGCCCTCCTCAATACCCACCACCAGGCTAACCCATTCTCCCACCCCCCTCCCCTCTAGAACCCTGTTTGTTTTTCAGAGTCCATCGTCTCTCATGGTTCGTCTACCCCTCCGATTTCCCCCACTTCATTCTTCCCCTCCCGCTACCTTCTTCTTCTTCTTTTTTTTTTTTTCTTAACATATATTGCATTATTTGTTTCAGAGGTACAGATCTGAGATTCAACGGTCATGCACAATTCACAGCGCTTACCAGAGCACATACCCTCCCCAGTGTCTATCACCCAGTCACCCCATCCCTCCCACCCCACCCCCCACTCCAGCAACCCTCAGTTTGTTTCCTACAATTAAGAATTCCTCATATCAGTGAGATCATATGATACATGTCTTTCTCTGTTTGACTTATTTCACTCAACATAATACCCTCCAGTTCCATCCACGTCATTGCAAATGGCAAGATCTCATTCCTTTTGATGGCTGCATAATATTCCATTGTATATATATACCACTTCTTCTCTATCCATTCATCTGTCGATGGACATCTTGGCTCTTTCCACAGTTTGGCTATTGTAGACATTGCTGCTATAAACATCGGGGTGCATGTACCCCTTCGGATCCCTACTTTTGTATCTTTGGAGTAAATACCCAGTAGTGCAATTGCTGGATCATATGGTAGCTCTATTTTCAACTTTTTGAGGAACCTCCATACAGTTTTCCAGAGTGGCTGCACCAGCTTGCATTCCCACCAACAGT
>NC_058405.1:87186361-87197284 GCF_002201575.2 Neomonachus schauinslandi
TGTGAGGTGGTATCTCATTGAGGTTTTGATTTGGATTTCCCTGATGCCGAGCGATATTGAGCACTTTTTCATGTGTCTGTTGGTCATTTGGATGTCTTCTTTGGAAAAATGTCGTTTATGTCTTCTGCCCATTTCTTGATTGGATTCTTTGTTCTTTGGGTGTTGAGTTTGATGAGTTCTTTATAGATTTTGGATACTAGCCCTTTATCTGATATGTCATATGCAAATATCTTCTCCCATTCTGTCAGTTGTCTTTTGGTTTTGTTGACTGTTTCCTTTGCTTTGCAAAAGCTTTTTATCTTGATGAAGTCCCAATAGTTCATTTTTGCCCTTGCTTCCCTTGCCTTTGGCGATGTTTCTAGGAAGAAGTTGCTGCGGCTGAGGTCAAAGAGGTTGCTGCCTGTGTTCTTCTTTAGGATTTTGATGGACTCCTGTCTCACATTGAGGTCTTTCAACCATTTTGAGTCCATTGTTTGTTTCTATAGCATTGGGGGCATGGCACCAGGAGGAAGCATGAACAATCCCAACCCATTCCTAACATATTCTTCAAGTTTATGTATGTAATGAATCCATTTGGGATCCATTTGGTCACTTACCTCTTCTGCCTTCCCCTAAAAGAGTGGGGAACACCAGCTTGTGGATGCTTCAAAGCCTGGAGTATTTGACCAAAAAAAAAACTAACAAAACAAAGCAAAACAGAAGACCACCATCACCCCCTCAAAGTAAGCAACACTTACTTGGAAAAGAGGAATTTTAAGTTTAAATCTATTAAAGTTTTGGGGCGCCTGGGTGGCTCAGTTGGTTAAGCGACTGCCTTCGGCTCAGGTCATGATCCTGGAGTCCCGGGATCGAGTCCCGCATCGGGCTCCCTGCTCAGCAGGGGGTCTGCTTCTCCCTCTGACCCTCCCCCCTCTCATGTGCTCTCTCTCATTGTCTCTCTCTCAAATAAATAAATAAAATCTTTAAATCTATTAAAGTTTTGATTAATAACTGATTCTGGACATTTTAAATTGCTGAAATGAGACTCTGTTTGGGGTCTAAAGTAACTCCAGAGTTTCATCAGAAAGTCATAGAGACAAAGTTTTGTACCAGGAGTAGAGAATGGATATTCTCAATTTCTTTCTAAGCTGATAATTCCTAGAAATTAGTGGCTGGATTCACTTCCACTCCCAGACCCAGGATAGAACAGTCATGAAGTAGATTGTGAAATTTGGATTTGATTATTAAATAACTGTGTTAGTGTGCTAGTGTCGCCGTAAAAAATACCACAGCCTGGATAACTTAAAGGACTGATATCTATTGTCTCATAGTTCTAGAGTCTGGGAGTCCAAAATGGAGGTGCAGTCAGGACAGATGTCTAATGAGAACCCTCCTCTTGGTTTGCAGATGGCCGGGGCACATCACTTCTCCTTAGTGCTCATAGGAAGAGTGAGACAGAGCTCTCTGGTGTCACTTCCTTTTCTTATAAGAACACCAGTCCTAATGGATTAGGGACCTATCCTTATCACCTAATTTAACCTTAATTACCTCTGGAAAGGCCCTAACTCCTGATACAGTCACTCTGAAGGATGATGCTTTAATATAAAAATTTGTGGAGGGGGTGACAAAATTCAGTCCAGAAAACAATTCTGGTAAAGACAACTGGCAAGTACTCTTGAGTGCTGCATTTATGTATGTTACAGCAATGTGTCAGCTGATGAGATGGTGTGAAGTGTGGTTAACAGCTCTTTGGGAGGATAGGGCAGTGAGACAGGCCCAGGAAGAGAAGGGACTGGTTAGCCCACTCTCCCCAGAGCCCTCCTGTTTTCTCACTAATACCTTTGGAGAGGAACATTTCTTTACACATGCATTGCAAATGTATATTTGAGCAAATCTAGTTTAAACAGAGAATATCTGAAAGCAGGTTTCCCTCATGAGTTTTTCTCAAAACTATATTACAATGCCAAATTGAACAAAGTTTCTACCTTTACTCAAACTTGTAGATTTACTGAAACTTGTATTTGTAAAATGTTGTTAATTTTGATGAGTGAAGATAGAAAATGAACTAAAAAAAGAACAGGATGCTATAATAAGGAAACATTAAGATAATATAAAAGGACTCTTGGAAAACAAAGTTATGATAGTAGAAATTCAAAGCTCAGAAACAGGATTGATAACTAAGGAAAATACTCAAGAATAAAGAGTGAAATGATAGAAAACTAAACCAAAAAAAAAAAAAAAAAAAAAGAGATTGAGAATCAGACCCAGATGTCCCAAATCATTTTGTTCCACAAAGACAGAAATCAGAAAGGAGGAATTTTATGAAAGAATGTTTGAGCTTTTCAAGCTGCAGCCTAGAGGGGGCTTGCTGTGGGCAAAGCACAACGAATGGAAAAACACTCACACCAAGCAATATCATCATGGAATTTCAGAAAAGCAACAGAGGGAAAATCCTGACAGGTTTTGGAAAGTGTCAATAAGCAGCCATTCTACACTGAATGAGGATTGTATATCGGATAAGACTTTAGTCCCTATATTATCAGAGGCAGTGGAGCAATGTCTTCAAAATTCTAGGGGAAAATATTTTCAAACTAAAAATTCTGTCCCTCACCTAGCTAGTTACCAAGTATGAGAAAAGAGTTAGGGCTTTATATATAAGCAAGGTCTATTTTTTTTTCCATTCTTTTCATATTTTTTTCTCAGTGCACAGTCTCCCCGAATGAGAGAGTGAAAAAAAAAAAAAAAAAAAAGCAGGGTAGTCATGGTATTCAGACAAAGGGGATATAATGCAAAATAAAGCACAATACGTCATATTTCCTACATGATGGTGAAGGGGAACCCCCAGAGAATAGCTCAGCAACAGGCCTGAGGGCAGAAGTCTTGACTAGAGCAGGCAGATCAAAGGCTTCAGGAAGGAAGGATGAAATGAAACCGCATACCTGATGTGAAAAGAGATTCACTCCTCAGGCAGTTTGATGATAAACTTTTGATAGGCCAATCAAGCAAATGAAAACATGAGGAAATAGAGATTTATAAGAGATAAAGGCAATTATTACACAGTAATTGCCTTCGGTTGGCTAATATTTATGCAGTCACAATGATATAAATACTGAATATTGATATAACCAATAATTGTGCATTAATTCTTCTGGGTGGATGGTAGAGAGTTTATAAAGAAGAGCTAAATCCTTATTTTCTATAGTAGGAAAATCATAGTGATATCTCAAACTAAAAAGTCAAAATTAGCAGCAGAAACATGTTATTTAGAAAAATAGGGGATGATGCCAGAAGAAACAACTGAAATAGATTTAAGCCTTCTCTTTGGGGCTGTTAAAGTCAGGTGAGGAGGTGGGTGGGCCTGAGAATAATTAGTTTAATTATAAGACTTATCAAACAATTTTACTTTTTAAAACAGCTGTGGCTTTTAAGTTGGTTAGATGATTGTAAAAGTTAATTATTCAATTAAAAGTTAGCTGTGGGTACCTACTATGACTTAGGCATTGAAGCTGGCACTATGGGGGGACACTGGAAACATTTCAGTATATATCCTGCAGAGAATCTGGAATTAAGAACCAAAAGCTTGTATATACATAAACTACTTACAAATGTAAAATTAAGTGGTAAATTTCCTGGAGTAATATGTAGCCAGAGAAGGAAATCCCACGTGGACTTAAGTAGTCATGGGGAGTTCCATAGAGGAGGTGCAATTTCTACAGACCTTGAAAAGAGATATTTGATGTGAATTGAAATTTGTTCAACATTTGCTGAACTCTGTCCCAGGTACTGTCCTGATGATTTCTCTTCATTCATTTAATTCTTGATTCAACCCCATGCTGTAGGCCTGATTATTACAATTATCTCCCTTTTACACATGAAACACCTGAGTATCTAGACAAATTCAGTGTCTTCCCCAAACCCACATAAATTTTAAATAACAATTTTGGCGAGCAAGTTGCATGATAGTTCTGTTTTCTTGTCTGAAAAATAAATGAATTAAACTATGTGAACCCCAGATTCTTCAATCCTATGATACCTGAATTGTGCCTTTCCTTGGGATTTGATTGGGGATGGGATAGGCAGAGCAGCAAGCACCCAGCACAGTTATGTCTTGTTTTTACAATTTGAGTCATAGTACCCATTTTTCTCCATGTTAAAAAAAAAAAAAAAAAAAGGTAGAAAGAAAAAGAAAAGTGGATGGTGGTTAAGCCCTCAATGGTTAAAAAGTCAATAATGCACTAGCTAGTTTGCTCTTGAGACCGCAGGTCCTCTTCATCACCATTGAAATGTGGCTATTGCTTGGCTTCTAGGTCAGTGACTTCTATGTTTGGAAAACAGCCAGTTTACAGGTTCAAGGGTCTTTAACTTGGATTCTGAGTTGGGTATTTTGTCTGGAAGCTTGACCCAGAGCAAAGCATTTACTCTCTTCATGGATTGCCAGCTTTGCATGCATGCACCTCAAACACAAGTCTGCATGTACTTACCCAGTATTAAGAGCTAAACTTGGCAATACCAGACTCAGTCTGGGCTTTCTCACTGAGTATATTTTTATGCTGGCTGCTGAATGGAGTAAAACACAGTGGTTGAGATCATGGGATTTGGATTCAAGACCTGTCCTGGAGTCCTTGCTCTAAGACCTTGGTACTTAAATTCTCTAAGACTCTGCTTCCCTATGTAAGAAATAGGAAAGAAAAAGATAATACCTATTCCATGGAACTGATGGATTGGAGGGACAATAAGCATAAAGGTTTTAGCACAACACTTAACATTTTAAGATTTCAATTGATGCCCAATATTGTTTTTTGTTTGTTTGGTTGGTTGGTTGGTTGGTTTGGTTTTAAATTTTTAAAACTTTTTCAGAGAATTTATTAATGTGTGTTTCCATCCTAACCCCAATCAACTCACTGGTTATGTGAGGATCACTCCTGAGTGTGCTAACTTCAGAATTAGCCACCAACTTCATGTTAACCAGCCATTTTGTACCAACTCCTAAACTTACATCTCTCAATTTTGTCTTTTTCTACTCTTGGGACACTCCTTTTAAGATGGGACAAAGAGGTGAATATAGTGGTGTTGATTACTCTGAAGAAAAGTTGAATCATATCACCTTGCATTGGATTTCTCCTTCTTCCAAATGGCTAGAAGAGCAGAAATTGGAACAGTTATGTGATCTTTTGAAGACTAGATTTTTCTCTTCAGCAAATTGTGAATGCAGTGATTTACTTTGTACAAATATCATGAGGATTAGTGATAATGCATGACATACAGTGTGTAGAACATAAGCTCAATACAATTTGTCACTGTTATGGCTGCTAGCTAGAAGAAAATATTAACTGATCATTATTTTCACTTCAGAATTTGATCATGAGAGACACTAAGATTTATTTTCTTGTTTTTTTTTTGTTTTTTTTTTTTAATGGGGAAGTGATTCTATTTGTATCCTGTGATTCTTCCCCAGATCTTCTGAAAATGTTTCTGACTCTCACTGGACTTCACTTTTCTCAGAACAGACTCATAAATTGAGGGGGAAGAACCCCAGAGCACATCTTGTTTATTCCCTTCATTTCAAGGGGAAGAAACTGAGGCCCAGGATGGCAGGAGCCTGGCCTGGAGCCACATAGCTCCTGAAGAGAATTCTGCCCAGTCTGAGGGGCTCTCTGTCTTTATGAAACAGTGTTCATTTTCTGTTATTTGATAAGGTTTAATACCATATTCTGCTTTCTGACATCTCTCAAGCATTTGAGATTACTGCAAAGTGCAAAGTAAATTTCTGACAATTAAGTCACAGCCCTGTCATCTTTTTGCTTCATGCTTCACTCTCCAACTTCAGGAAAGCCTTTTCTCTGTGCAGAAATGCACCCTCATCTTCCCAGTTGATGTCTCTAATCTGTTTCAAATCAAGCTACAGGGGCAGTGATCTTATCTGGCAGTTTGTTCTAGTTTCCACTGAGCTATTCAGAAAAGCATCACTTAAAACTAAGTCTCCTCAGTTTGACAAATTTCTGAATATTCAAATTTTTGAAACTGGGAAAGAACACCATGTTGACTAAGCCCTTCTCGGTTTTCATCAGAATTCTACTAATTCTCCTAATATCTCCCTTTGGGTCCATTTCTCTGGCCCATTATCTCCTCAGTGTCCTTGTCCTGTCTTTTCTCCTGCCAGAAGGAGGTTCCAAGGATGTAAGGGCATTTTATTCATTTGAATACACTCAGTGAGGAAGTTCTTCCTGACAAAAAGATGTGAGGACAGGTTGTGACAATTAGGTGTCTTTAGCCTACATTTGTGACCAAGGAAAGAGACAAAAAAATCAAGACAAAGGAGGCAACGTCATTCCATGGCTCATACAGACATTTTGTAACTACGACCATTCCTTGCCTGGAGGTGTAACAAAGAAGGAAGGCAGGGTCCGGGGAAGGAAGGCAGAGCTTGGTGATGTGCCCATGCCTCACCTTCTCCAAACATTGCTCTCTCAGATTTCCCTCTCATCCTTTCAGACTCACCTGGACTCAAATTCTGACCCTTTCGCAGTGTAACCTTGGACTTTTGCCTTCATCTTGTTTATCTTCAATTTCTGTATATGGAAAATGGGGATTAGAATGTTTCTACTTAATTCTGTAAAAATCTGAAATAGTCACTCAACATATGGTAGGGCAGAAGATGCTGCTGTCGATGGGAAATTGGGGAAAACAGTATTTATCACAAAATATTGAGGAAAATGATGTTTCCTTAATTCCTCAGGCTATTAGTTAAGTAAAACAAACAAAAGTAGTTTGTATTACCTAGCCACCCCATCCCTCCCACCTCCCACCACTCCTATGGACTCTGGGAGACAAACTGAGGGTTCTAGAGGGGAGGGAGGTGGGGGCATTGGTTAGCCTGGTGATGGGTATTAAGGAGGGCACATACTGAATGCAGCACTGGGTGTTATCCGCAAACAATGAATCATGGAACACTACATCAAAAGCTAATGATGTAATGTATGGTCTTTCACATAACATAATAAAAATAAGTAGTTTTGTATTGCCATGAAACTCAAACCTATGGAATTAATTAATCAGATGAGGTTTTTTTTAAGATTTTATTTATTTATTCATGAGAGACAGAGAGGTTGAGAGAGAGGCAGAGGGAGAAGCAGGCTCCCAAGGAGCAGGGAGCCCAATGCGGGACTCGATCCCGGGATGCTGGGATCATGACCTGAGCCAAAGGGAGACGCTTAACCATCTGAGCCACCCAGGTGCCCTCAGATAAGTTTTAATAACCTAATAAAGATGTATAGTTTGAGCTCAGGGGTACAAGAGCACCTGGCTCTAGGGGTCCTAAACAGACCAGATTCGGCCACTCATCACTGACAAAATACAAAGGCAGAGAAATGAGTGATGGAGAAACAAGAAAGGAATTGATTTCAGTGAGGCCAACACCAAGAAGACAGCAGACTAGCTTTTCAAAGACTGTCTCCAAGATGCCAAAAATAATTCCAGGTTTCTAAAAGGAAAATATGAGGCAAAGGTAGTGGGTACCTGCAGGTGGGCGGTGAAGGTTACATTGATTACTGCCTTGGAGTCAATCATGGGCAGGTCTTGCTGGCTCAGAGCAGTCCTTATGGCTTGAGGGGGTAGTATTGGTCCATCAGGGGATTCTTTGCCCACAGGGTCTTTTGCTGGAGTTCAGAGGAACTAGAAAAAGGGACTTAATCAGTTAGAAAACTTGAGGTCAAAATGGAGGGGGTTGAAGTCCTCTTTCAGATATAAGTTGAAGAAGGGTGGACTGATCCATAGAAAATAGATTCCTGGGGGATTATCAATAGTGATACCAGTAGACAGGGATGGGAGAAGGTGTATTTCACCTTGTGGATGACGTCATGTCTTGCACAGAACATTTCTTGATGTCTTCTGCCAAAATGTTACAATCCTGAGGCTGATGTGCCTGATCCTTGCATTCTCCTCTGTATACCACTCTTAAGTTTTCCTGTTCATCCCTTCAGAATCAGCTGGTTCAAATTCTTTATCACATTCAGGACACAATTTTAAAATTCTTAATGTTTTTCATCTATGCTATTTTTTTAAAGTAACTAATTTTGTCAGTCCTTACTTTCATTCTTCCTTAAAATTATTGTTACATGTTCTCAGGGTTGACTTAGGCTCATGGTGAAAAATCAGTATGGAGGAAATAGTGTCCTTTCTGTCAAGACCTTTGTGTCTTCAAGCTGGAGAACTGTGAAGGCTCTGAGATATATGTGGACCAGATCTCTCACTTTACATTAGAGGAAACTGTGATGCTAAAAGTAGAAGTGTCTTGTCCAAGGTCAAATGATATGTCAGGAATGGATTTGATGGTAGGATCCCACTGACATTTTGGCTCATGGGCCAGTGTACTGTCCACTTTCATCAATACAAGTTAATTAATGGGGTTTGGGATAAAATGTTCCATGCTCAAAAACATTGGTGTATATGGGATAAACAAAGTTCATTGTATTTCTTCACTGCGGAGATTCTTACAATTTGTCCACATACATTGAAGTACCAGATTTGGAGCATATGCTTTACTCCTCAAAGATTATTTACTCATGTAATACTTTTTTTTTTTTTTTTTTAAGATTTCATCTATTTGCGAGAGAGAGAATGAGAGACAGCACGAGAGGGAGGAGGGTCAGAGGGAGAAGCAGACTCCCCGCTGACCAGGGAGCCCGATGTGGGACTCGATCCCGGGACTCCAGGATCATGACCCGAGCCGAAGGCAGTCGCTTAACCAACTGAGCCACCCAGGCGCCCCTCATGTAATACTTTTTATTTTTATAGTATTTTAATATTCCATAGAAATTAATATGCACAGCTATTGGAAGTCTTTTGCAAACCACAGTTTGGATGGTACCACATTAATTACCCATAACCTTGACTCAGCCTAATCTTTTTTTTTTTAAGATTTTTCTTTTATTTATTTGACAGAGAGAGAGAGCAAGCACAAGTAGGGGTTGCAGCAGGCAGAAGGAAAGGATGAAACCAGCTCCTTGCTGAGCGAGAAGCCTGATGTGGGGCTTAATCCCAGGACCGTGGGATCATGACTCGAGCCAAAGGCAGACGCTTAACGACCAAGCCATCCAGGTACCCCTCAGCTAATCTTAATGCCCTCAAATCCAGGACCAGTATCAGTCATCCCATATCTACCAGACTATTAAAAACCTGGTAGATATGTGATTTTTTAACACTATGTGTTTTTAATATTAGTGCTTATTTTTATCATCATCAAATAAAAATTATATCAATGAACAGCCTAATAACTGATGTTTCTGTGAAAGCCTACCATGTTACTACTGGAATGTATTGTAATAAATTGAGTGGAAGACTTGTCTCTTCATCAGTTGTTAATAATCAACTGAAACTTTTTAAATGCTTTCCTTAACATGAGGTTACATTTAAAGGACAGTTATGAAATTCAATGTAAGGAAATTCAATAAATGATGACAAGAATGTAAGAATAATAGTTAAATTTTCTTTCTCTTTTCTTCAAGATTTTAGGAATTTATGCTCTACTTCATTTTTGTTTTCATCTAAACCTAAATATTTCATAGGAGATATTTTAAAATACCTTATATTATTTTCTGAGCACTCACCGCAAACCTCTCTGTCCCACATTTCTCCATAGAGTTGTCATGGTATTTTAGTCTGACATTTAACCATTGATCCATCCAACAGTATGAATGGAGTAGCTCAAAGCCTTTTATATTTTCTGTGTTTTCCCTTGTGTGTATAAGGGAGGGTTGAATCCTCAGAGACTGACAGGCAAACATGGAAACAGGTAATTGGTAAGCAAAGTCCTAATAACAGAGGCATAACTATGTTGCAATAGGAGAAAAGCTGAAGGGCCATCATCTGTGACATCTATGAATACTACACAGAGGAGAAAGAGTCCTTTATTTTGACTTTAATTTACATTAAAGTATGGTCTTTTTTGACCTCAGTTTATTTCCCCCCATACAAATCCTTCCCCTTTGTGGATATAAGTGTGTTTGTTGTATGCCCTCAGGTTCATCAAATTGTGTCACCTTTTCTTTTTTTTTTCCCAATAGTATACTTTGGTTAGTGTATAATATCATCCTGAAATATATTTATTTATTTTATATTAATAATTCTGCCTAGTGAGGTTCATCTATATATTTGGTACTCTCAATTTCTTAAGAAGAGGTATCACAAGTTTTAAAATATAACATAATCTAGGACTAATTATTCTTAAATAACATTTATGGCCCTAGTTGAGATTGAGTTATAAATAATCACTCTTAAAGTCAGTTATTTTTCTACCAACATATTATACTAAGGTTTGTACTGTCATCACTTATTGAGAAGTCTTTTGAGAGAGAGTTGATCAAATCTTTCTTAAAAAGAAGATAGATGACTGTTATTCTTTCCATCTTATTCTTATATTCTCGTACCTTTTTTTTTTTTAAAGATTTTATTTATTTATTTGACAGAGACAGAGATAGCGAGAGCAGGAACACAAGCAGCGGGAGGGGGAGAGGGAGAAGCAGGCTTCCCCCCGAGGAGGGAGCCCGATGTGGGACTCGATCCCAGGACCCTGGGATCATGACCTGAGCCGAAGGCAGACGCTTAATGACTGAGCCACCCAGGCGCCCCATATTCTCGTACCTTTTTGCTGAAATAAATTAAATTGGCCTAAAAAGTTTTGCTTTCTTTCAGAGTCTTGTGTTCTAATACATAACATCTCATGCCATTTTAGGTTACCCCAGATGAGTTATTTGATGGTTTGCTAGGATTTTCTTTCTTTCTTCCTCTCTCCCTTCCTCTCTCCCTCTCTTTTTCTTTCTTTCTTTCTTTCTTTCTTTCTTTCTTTCTTTCTTTCTTTCTTTCTTTTTCTTTCTTTCTTTCTTTCTTTCTTTCTTTCTTTCTTTCTTTCTTTCTTTCTTTCTTTCTTTCTTTCTTTCTTTCTTTCTT
>NC_058405.1:87197294-87262815 GCF_002201575.2 Neomonachus schauinslandi
CTTTCTTTCTTTCTTTCTTTCTTTCTTTCTTTCTTTCTTTCTTTCTTCCTTCCTTCCTTCCTTCCTTCCTTCCTTCCTTCCTTCCTTCCTTCTTTCTTTCTTCTTTCTTTCTTTCTTTCTTTTTCTTTCTTTTTCTTTCTTTCTTTCTTCCTTCCTTCCTTCTTTCTTCTTCACCTTTTTTTTTTTTTTTCTGACTTTTCTGAACGTTTCCTTCTTTAGAACAGGTAGTTAGAGTCAATGCCAGGTATCATGGCCAAGCCCATTGAAAGGCTGAAGGGCATGGCATTCAATTCTTCTGATTTAAATATGACACTGTTCCTGGTTCTTCTTTATCTTTCAACATTCAGATTTGACCTTGCAACAAAACTGACAGTTATTCAACTGAAAAATTCACAACCAATTTTGTTAAAAGTAAGAAGTGAAAAAAGTCATGCAAACCCTCAGGATTTTTATGGTTTTCTGTTAAAAGCTTTTCTTTTCTAGAAGAGCACAAAACTTTTTGACCAATTGTCTTATGTAAATTTTCATCTTTTTTTTTCCTCCTCCACTTCCTTTGCTTAGCATTGTCTTGTTAGCTGTAGTCTTCCTAAATTTAATCTTTAAAAAGCCTTTCTTTATTCTTTTTGCTTAGCTATCTTGTCTGTATTGTCTATCCCAACACAACAATGGAGATCTGGAATTATAGAATTTGATTCACCATCCCTACAATGCCATCTTAAACAGGCCATCATTTTAGGAACTTTGGACAAGGTCACCAGCTGGAGTGTCCCAGCCACCCAAAGTCCATCAGGGATTCCTCACCAAGGGATTAAGCAATCAATATCTTACTATATACCCATTACCCATAAACAGTGCAAAGTTTTAGAAGCTTAAAATTATCTGATGGATCTTCCTATACATTAACATCATCTATGCTGATCAAACAAAACTGCCTTTCTCCACAATAATGTTTATTTCCCTTTACAGTTGCTCAACCTATTTAACTTGATCACACAATTAAATGTGTAATCTGGTCACATCCTGTGGCTTCTGCAAACTTCCTTTGGGTGTCTCAAGCTGAACAAACAAGATTATAACAAAAAGTCTCTATTGTAATTCACATTTATATATATTTTTTGGATAACAGGTGTTTTCATATTCATAGCCTTTTTTGTTTCTTATTTCCATGGCAACATTTTGAGGTAAGCAGGAAACTAAGGTCATCCAGCCCATGCCTGTCAAAGCTGTGGCCCAAGGAACCCCTCTGCTTTACACCCCTCCCCATTCAACCAACTCAAGAGCAGTCTTGATCTCTTGAATCCCACACCTTTGAGAGACCTCTCCACATTCTCAGCTTTATTTTCTACATTCTGTGTACATTTTCATGGTATTGGTCTCCAAAGAAAACAAGCATATATTTTATATCTCCACCTCTCACACTAAGAGGGGATAAACTTCAAATTCAATTAATATTTCTCTAATTAAGGGGTTTGCAAAGTATGATCTATGGGTCAAATCTGGCCAATTGTCTGTTTTTGCATAGCTTGTGAGCTAAGCACATTTTTTTTGTATTTATAAATGGTTGAACAAAATCAAAAGAAGAATAAAATTTCATGTCATGTGAAAGTTATATGAAATTTAAATTTCAGTTTCCATATATAAAGTTTTATTGGAATTTAGCCATGCTCATTCACTTATACAGTGTCCATGGCTGCTTTCATACTAAAAGAGCAGAGTTGAGTGCTACAGACAATAATACTTAAATTCCAAAATATTTACTATCTGTCCCTGCTGTATATGATGGATATTTTCTCCCACTCCCACTTTGCCTTTCCTTATAATTTAAATAAAAAGGCATAAATGGGAAGTTCAGCATCTAGCACACTGCAAGCTCTCAGTTAATGTTACATCATAAAGTTTCCTTAATAAGCTCACCAGCTCCTTCATAGACACCCAAAGGGAAGATTCACAAGCATTGGAATACACTACAACATGAACATCCCACCAGAATTCCAAGATGGTGCCATGGCTGGTGGAAGATCTCTGCCTATTTACTGGAAGGGAACATTTGGTTTTATTTGTTGTAATTTTCTGTGTTCAAAATGTTTTCTATGGGCCCTGGTTTTAAAACTTTTTTTTTTTAATTTTATTTATTTATTTGACAGAGAGAGACACAGCGAGAGAGGGAACACAAGCAGGGGGAGTGGGAGAGGGAGAAGCAGACTTCCTGCCAAGCAGGGAGCCCGATGTGGGATTCGATCCCAGGACCCTGGGATCATGACCTGAGCCGAAGGCAGACGCTTAACGACTGAGCCACCCAGGCGCCCTGGGCCCTGGTTTTAAATGAACATTGAATAATGCTATTATCTTTCAGAAGAGGCTCTGCCTCTTAAGACATTCAACAAGTAAAGATCAGCAACATTCTCCATTCACAGGGGGTTGGCTGGGTGAGTAGGTACGTCACAGAGAGTTTCCTACAGACACAAAACGATTCCTACATACTCTATTGGTATCTCAGTTTCAGCGTTGGTTCAGTGTAAATGGTTATAGCCTGAGAAACCCTCAATTTGCTATTTATGGCCTTTTTGTTTATCTTTTTAGTTGGAGATTTTCATCTGGTTTCTTTTTTTTAAATATTTTATTTATTTATTTGACAGAGAAAGATACAGTGAGAGAGGGTACACAAGCAGGGGGAGTGGGAGAGGGAGAAGCAGGCTTCCCACTGAGCAGGGTGCCCAATGTGAGGCTTGATCTCAGGACCCTGGGATCATGACCTGAGCCGAAGGCAGCCACTTAATTGACTGAGCCACCCAGGCCCCCCTCATCTGGTTTCATTGAGCAGTAGAAACCAGGGACAGACAGGTCAAAATCCATTATTTGAATTTGTTTTAGCTGTAGTTGGGTATAGCTAGATGTGATTTTAAGGCTGAAATTGGTTAAATCTTACTCTTCTATTAACTACCTATATAAATCTGTGAAAAGGGTGTTAACATTCCTATTTTCCAGATGAGAAGCTGAGTCACAAACAGGGTAAGACCCTTGCCTAAAGCTACACAGATAAGAGAGTGGGCATTGAATCCAAGTGTCTGTATCATCAAAGACTATGTAGTTCTTTTAGCAAATTAATTTTCTTATGCTAGATCTATTTATCTGAAAAAGGAGGAAAACGATACCTCTTGATGGTTTCATTGTGACAAAAAAAAAAAGGTAGTGCGTATAAGTACTTGACATACACTAAGTCCACAGCAATTGGTAATTATTTTATTATTACATTACTATTGTATGAGAATATTTGACTCATGCCACTTTTCTTCATAAAGTCAGTATCTCTTAAATGAGAGCTTTGCACACAACAAAAGGCCGTGGGAGACAAGGACAAGTTGTCACACTCTCCCAACCAAAGTGTCAGGGACTTGAGAGCTACCACCTGCCCTTTCGTGAGGAGTGTCCTCCTGTGTTCTCCCTTGATGGCATTTCTCCTCTGTTCAGTGAAAGACATGCTCTAAGACAGGCTTTAATTCTGTAAGGCCTGTTTGAACAGTTGGAGCTCCTCAGAGGGCGAGGCTGAAGTGGATTTGCCTTTTTGGTTAGTCAGCGTTGTCATTAGCTAGAGATGGTGTTTCCTCCCCACGGATGGACTTCACATTCCAGCCTGGGCTTTCAGCAGCCAGCACACTGGTGTCAGAGACTGTACAACCTGTCTCAGATGTGCAGACTCTGTGATCTCATCCACCTGATCAAATGTTGGCCCTTGGAGATTTGTTCTTTTTGAACCGTCATGAACAAAGAAAATTCACATACAGTTTAAAAATTGTATTAAAAATGCCATGAAGTTATTCCTTCCCTGCCCCTCCCCCCATATTATATGTCTGTTTGGACTCAGAGACATCTTTTTCTCTTTTATATTACAGGTTTAAACCAAATACAGATATGGCAGGTGGATAAGATTGAAACAGTTCTTCATTAACTTTGCATGTTACTCTCTGATTATATCATGTGACTAGAAAGCAGCTCATGAAAAAGCGGATAGGGAAACTAATATATTTTTAGTACCTGAGTATTGTTTTAAAATCCATTGAATGATGAGGCGCTGAACCTCAGAGATAAGAAAGGACTTATTTATTTACTGTCCTTCAGCTACTAATTGGTGGAGTTGGAATATGAAGCCCTGACTTTCTGGCCAAAAGTCTGTGAGGTCAAGTTCTCTGATATGAAAAACTATTTAAACATTTAAGATAATTGATTTTTTCATTATTTACAATTATGTACCCACTTTTGTGGGGAAAGACATCTCAAAATTTCATTTATAGCAGAGCCAGAGCTAGAAGTCAAAACCTCTTTCTAGTCCAATCTGCTTGCAAACTACTACTGAGACTCCTTGCAGGACAAAGCACAACTGTCTTTTCTATGCCTGGCTGTATTAAATTCTGTGTGATACGTGTCATTTGTTTTTAAAACATTAGGAAAGGTCAAAGAGATAAATAATGACAGGTAGTATTTATGGAGGGCTCCACTGCCCCGTACACAGCTAAGTGGTTTGCAGGTATTACTTCATTTGATACTCAGGGTCTCTAAATATTTTATTATTAATTTTCCAGTTTACATCTTCAAAACCTAAGGATTATGGAGGTTAATCTATTTCAAGTCAAAAAACTAGAAAGTGGGCTTTTATAGGATTTGAGCCCTGGTGGTTTGCCTGGCTCTGATGTCTATGCATCTCTACCATATAAGTATGGCTTTGAGCCTTATCCCATGCTTCGCTCTAGCTCCTCCATCCCTTCAGATGACTCCAAATTGTATTTACTCCCCACTTCTTTATTAAATGGCTCTAAGAAGGGTCTTCAATGCTCTAATCTAGCTAAAGCCCGTGTTATTTATCTATTCTCATCTGAGAATGCACTTCTCAGTAGCATTTAGGGACTGTTCACCTCTTCCCACTTAAGCACTTGGTTTTCTGGGCTCCAACTTACTCACCTGGTCTTGTTCCTTCCTCAGTGTCTGGCTCCTTCTCCTCTAACAGATCATGCTCTATTTTCTAGTTATACTCATGTTCTGGATATTCTCACCCAGACTCTCTCTCACTCACATTCATACACATATATGTGTACACCTCTACATACATATACATATAAATAGGTCTGCCATGTGTCTCTCCAGACCAGACCACACTCCTGAACTGCAGACATATACCCAGATACCTGACTGACACCTCCACTTATTGCCTAGTCAGAATCTCAAACTCAACAAAATCCCAAATTGAATTCATGATCCACCCTTCCTACTTCCCAGTCACCATTCTCCAAAACAAAGCTGTTTGCTCCTGACCATTCAGTTTGCTTAAGCCTCGAATTCTAATTTTTCTTGACTCCTTTCTTCCCCTCACAATCTCCTTTGAGTTCATCAGCAAGCCCTCTGGGTTCTGTCTGGACCAGCTACTATTACTGTCTCTTCTACAACAGCCCTACTCCAAACCACCATTTTTCTCCATCAGAGCGATGGGTCCTAACTGTTCTTTCTTCCTCCCCTCTTGTTTCCCTATGGCCTGTTCATCATTGAGAAGTTAGATGTGATTTTTTTAAAAGGTAAATCTGACAGTGTCACTTTCCTGTCTAAAAAACTTTGCCAGGTTTTAATTTCTAGCTGTTGACTGACTACCCTATATACAGAAGTGTTAATAAGCAACATATGAAGTTAGTTCTATTTCATAACAATGGATGTTTAATATCTCAAAAACATAGAGTACAGTTGGGCTTAGGGCTCTGAGAAGAAAGAGAAGGCAAGGTGAGATAAGAAATGTGGCTGCTGGAAATGGGCCTAATAAAGGCTTAACAGAGGCCCAGGATTTCATGTGGGCAGCTGAAACCAGGATGACTCGAGAGCCTAAACATGACTTTTGACCAAGTCAATGAGCTTGCTCTTGTACACATTTGAGCCAGGCATGCAAGAGAGTATAATTCAGCTGAGTGATGAGACAGCCCATGACAGCACTTTCAGGCCTGTTTAAATCAATAAACCCAGGGAGTGGGAGTTTCGTGTTTCTCCAGCAACACCATAGGTCATGTTGTCTGGGACTTAATGGTCTAAAGGATGAGAATGGGAGCTAAGGGATTAATTGTTTGACTCTTCATTAACCCAAGAAAACACAGCAAGACACATTTGGCTTCCACACAAAATCATACAAAATTCTCTCTTTATTAAATATACATTATTTACAGTTTAAGTCTTTCTTCTGTACAACAGTAACCATAGAAAACAAAGAAATCTAAGGCTAACTTTTATTTTTCCCCATACAGTGTATTAAGACATGTTATGTGGTCTACAAAACTGACTTGGAATGAGGCAACATCACTGGGGATTCTGTCTTAAGAACAAAAAAGGTCCAAAGGAAAAGTTAGACTCTGGCAGATCTACAAAAGGAGGTGACCTGTTTTGTGCTTTTGCCATAACAAAAATTCTGACACATAGTTTTCAAGGGGAGAGGTTATTTTGCATTTTATTGTTTATTTGTTAAAAATAATCTGCCCGCTCCTTCTAATTCCTCAAAAAAGAGGGCCACTCCATGCCAGAGAGAGACTGATCTTCCATCTGAAATGGGCATGGTAATGCTCTGTCATAGTCCATGGGCCAAATCTGACCTATTGCCTGTTTTTTTAAATAAAGTTTTATTGGAACACAGCCATGCCTCTTTGTCCATGTATGGCCCACTTCCTGCTACAAGAGCAGAAGTAAATATTTGCAACCAAGACTATCTGGTTTGCAAAGACTAAAGTATAGAACATCCAGGCTTTTAACAGAAAATGTTTGCTGACTCCTTACCTATTAAATCCTGGAGGCAGACTCTTGGTTCACCCTTAGCCTGCACTTGTATTCCCAATGACAACCTGCACCCTTTTTGCCTCTTCCAGTTGGCTGAGGGAAGTGACAGCCTAAGACAGCACAGGGTATCAGGAGGCCTGTAAACTACCAGCTTCAGAAGGAGAAAAGTCTTGGTGTTGGACCTCACTAATTGGAAAGTCCCTATTACACTATAACTATCCTGCTTTAAAGCAAGGTTTGATATTTTTTGCATGAGTATTTAAGGCAGGGCAAGGTTATACAAGTTGACACTGCCATTCAAATAGAAGAGACTAGTTAATATTTCATGTAAAACCTTCAGGGTGGGGTTGACTATAATGGAAAAATATGACTAGGCAGATGCCTGTTAATATTATCCCTTAACGTTTCACTGAAAGTTTCTACTTATGGGCCTTCCAATGAGTCTGCAGGGAAATACAATGCTCCTCTTGCATGCCCAGAACCTTGTTCATATCCTCTGAGGCTACTGCTGGCATCTGAGGCATGCAAGAACATGATGCAAATGAAAATACCAGGATTTAATTACTGAAACAATTAGATTCGCCTTTGGTCATGGTCTAGTACTACTCTCCCAATTTTATCCTGGTATTTTGAAAAATTTTCCCTGTGTCACTGGGAATGATTGAGAAAGCCAGTGTTCCCAAATAGTGTTAGATGGTGGGTCCCTGACAGTATTCACTGTTAGGGATGGAGAGTATCATATCTTTTTATAATGTGTCATGCCTATGGCAGGACCAATGAAGGGGAAAGAAGGACCACTAGACTGATTTCAGGACCTCAAGCCTTCCACACATGGGAGTTTTGATTCGAGATAGTGGATCTAAAGAGTTTTTTGACATTTTCTTTTCCTTAAAATTGTTTCTGGGTATTCAACCTGGGCAGGGTAGATCACTGTGGTGATAGCAACTAAAGCATCCTGAGAAAATCTTGATGAAATAAAAATAGTGAAAAAGAAAAAGATGTGGTTGGAGTAGGGCTGGGAAGGGTCAATAAAATGTCATGCAGGGACGCCTGGGTGGCTCAGTCGGTTAAGCGTCTGCCTTCAGCTCAGGTCATGATCCCAGGGTCCTGGGATCGAGTCCCGCATCGGGCTCCCTGCTCTGCGGGGAGCCTGCTTCTCCCTCTGCCTCTGTCTCTCTCTCTCTCTCTGTCTCTCATGAATAAATAAATAAAATCTTTAAAAAAAAAATAAAATGTCATGCAAAGGTAGGTAATGAATTCTTCATGCATACCCCATGATATTGCCTCTTTCCCTAATGTGTAAGACAATGATCCAAATGTATTGACGGGACTCCTGAATAAGGAGCCAAGAAAGTGGGAAGAGCTGCTGCCACTGATCCATGGTGGGAGCAATGACCCTCCACACCTGAGGCAGTCACTGATTGTTGCCACAGATTCCCTCTTCCTCCTCAACCTGTTTTTGGCAGGTGTGGTCAAAACACCAACACCAGCTTTTGCCTTCATCCTTGTTCATGTCTGTTCAGCCACTTTGTAGTCTATAAACATTACAAAAGACAGACAACTAGCTTACAAAGTACAATATTTCACTAAAAAAAATGTGCTTTTCTGTTCTTCCTCAGAGTACCTTAGTGCAAAATAAGAGAAAAATCACTCAAACATAGCAAGAGTTCAATATTAAAACCTTATATGAAGGTTTCAAATAACTGCCAAGTCAAAAGGAAATTTGTCTATCCCTACTAAACAGATGTGTATATAGGATGTCCTGGAGAAAGCTTGACTGACAGCCCTATTTTACAAAGTCTTTGTGTGTCTGTTTACACTGTTTTTCCCTTTAAGGGGTTCAACTATTCAGGATTTGTGGGAGCAGAGATGAAAACTGGGGACACCCAAATCTACAAACTAGATGTTCACCAAGTAAGGGGATGAGTGAGGGGAAGGGAGGACAGGTTGAGGAAGAACCAAGAACAGTATGTGAAAGAAATTCAATTACACTGTGTGTCTTTTAAAGAAAACGTTTTCAAACTGCATGAGAGACATGAAATAGCATTCAGTTATCCTCCATGTATTCTGAAAGTTTGGAGTTTGCTTACACCTTCTTCCATTAACCACTTTTACATCTGCAGGAACAAGGAAACCTCTTTATTTACTACGTCCACTTGTGACCTGTAGGATAAATGAAACCTAAGTATGTCAAAACCTTTAGGTTAAAAAAAAATGAGTAGCAGAGCTACACACTGTCTCAAATTCCCCTTGGCAGGCTGGTGTTACAATGTGGATTTGATGGATTGCAGCTATGGGGGAATTCAAAGGAAGCCAGGGCGTTCATGGACAAACTGTCAAGACTTTTTATAAGAAAGATTTCAACAGCCTGATTTCTATTTCCCTGAATATCTTGGAGAAGACACTCTATTTTTAGCCTCCCGGTGTGGCTCCACTAAGCAAATGAGCTTCCTGCAGAGAAGAGACAGGTGTGACTTTCAGGACTGGCAAAACTCACCCAAGGCATGGAGGTGAGACCTCACTTAGATGGACAACAACTTTTAGTCAGTTATTTACTCGAAGATACTTCATCTAGTTTTCAGAGATCATTCTAAATAGAGTCAAATGGTTTGTGGGGACAAAGAAGGGTTTTAGGAGGGGTGGAAGGAAAGCAGAAATCTTAAGGGACATTCGGAAGAGCAAATGAGATGCAAGAGGTCATAAACACATGGCTTTGAAAGAACAGAACAAAGAGGAGGCAGGGAGTGGAAGTAGAGATTGCTGTCCCTACCCCATGGAGAGTCCCCAAGCCATCACTGTCAGGACTGACTGATGGGAAGGAGGGTTTTCAGAATCCCCCAACCTGAAATGAAGAAAGAATGGAGAGAATTGGGCTTCTTCCAAGGTACTTTACAGACAAGGATCATCTTTTCTTGCTGTTCCTAAAGAGTTAATCCATCTCCCTCTACAGAAAATAATATCTGGATAGATAGATATTTGCTTTGAGGAAGAGAAACAAAGCCATTTATTGAAGGTGGAATATACAAGAAAAAGTTATGAATATTTTCCATAAATTTATCTGTTTAAGTCTCTAGCTAAGGCTTTACAAAAATGATTGTGCAGGACCTTTGCTCTACATTTTATAACACTTTTTGTGTACCCCTATTACAATAATATATACCTGCCCTGATAGACTTTAAGCTCCTCCAAGGGCAAGAACAAGGTATAATTTATATTTGTATAGCCCATGTCTAGTGCAACCCTTGGCGTACTGAGCATCAGTAAATACTTCATGATGAATTAAGAAAGGGAACAATCTATTTCTTTTGTTCCAATCCTGCTCCTGCTACCTTGTGGTGGGCATGGGGCTAATAGAGGGTGGAAGTCAGGTTAGTATCATCTCTGTTATTACTAAAGAGCATAGAAACTTTAAAAAAAAAATCAGTCCCATATGAATAAATAAACTAAAATCTCCCATATGAAGTTGAGAGTGAATAGAAGAGGCTAAGCTATCCATAAATATATATCTAGAGAAGTGACAAATGTCTAATTCTCTAGATGAATTCTCATAGAGACCATGGCAGTCGAACCTATATGCACAATGAGTGATGCAGTGGGTGCTAAATATATTTTAGGGTAAGCAAATGTACTGTTGTTCACATAAAAAGAAAGGCTTGTTTGGTGGGAATTGTATCAATAAAATATCCCCCTTAGAATGTGAAATTGCACAGTGCTTTTGGTTTTGCTGTAAAGTGACCACACTCCATAAAATCTATTTGTAATCAGCAGTTACCAATGACTGAGGGTTACAGTGGAGGACTATGGTGGTCCAGCTGGCAGAGCATGTCAGGAACCTTGACTACTCTTACCCAGTGGTTAAGGAGGGGTCAGAATGTTTTCAATGACTATTTGTTTTAGATTATAATCGCTCAAAGATCCAAACACTCACACAATTGAACAATTGCACAAAACTACATGGATTTGGTACCACTGAGGAAAGACAGGCAGAGTTAGCACTTATTTTCGAGTGAAAATTGTGTTTTGCTTTGGAGGGAGCAGCTTGCTTGTTTCCATATACATCTAATGAAAGTTAGTGTTCTGGGGTTATGAAATAATCCAACCCTGTAAATGTAATTCTGCTTTAGCCCTGAGACTCTACTTGTAAGAGTGATGTGCTGATTGCACTGTCTTGGCATTGGTTTCTGGGTCTATGATGTCATTGTGTGTATGTATACATCATCTACATACGTGGGGAGGCGAGCTGGTGGATTCTGCAGTGCAGATGTGGCAAGGATAGAGCTTCACAGGGTCTTCACCCTACAGAACTACCTATGAGCATATATAAGTAGATGGGGAAAGCAAATACTCTGAGTTGGCCTTTGCTAGTTCTCCATTTCTTCTGTCAGCACTATGTCAGCAAAATATAGTCCTCACTTTTCAGAGGCTTGAATAATGAGGGGTTCCAGTTTTATTACTCACACCTTCCTTTGCCTTTCCAATTCATTATTGGAGATGCTTCAGGCTAAAATCACTGCACTTCATGGTGATTTCTTTATTTCAGGGGACAAAGGACTCTGTACCCAAGCAAAAGCCTGATTTATACAGCCTTTTTATGGAAATAGAAAATTCAAAAGTGAAAATTGGAAATAGGGGTGGATAGGACAGGATAAAACAATATTTAAAGATCGTTCCTCTTATTAGTGGATCATTCATCTTATTAAAAAAGCTGGAAGGGGAAAGAAAAAGATGCCCATGTTGGAATCACTTTAAATAAATTTACCAGAAAAATGATATAATGAAGTGATTAAGAATCCACAGAAAGCTTTAAGAAGAGAATATATACTTAGAACAACATCATAAAGTTGAGAAATATGATTACAAGCCGAATCCTTACCCATGTGCTCAGACACTGAAAGAAAAGCCTGAAATGGATTTGAAATGAGATGGAGCTAATGAGTTCCTCATTGGGAGCCTGGCCACACAGGGGAGTGTTAAATAATCAGAAGCGATAGACGCTCTATGGACAAGATGGAATGTCTGCTAACTGTCAAGACTGGCAAACTGCGATGTGGTAATTTTTTCCCAAACCGAATCTGTCTTGTAAAGAGAATCGGCAAGTACTTTCCACATCTGTGGATCATTATATTGGCATTCCCAGCATTCTGGAGGATTGATACTATTTTCCCTTTCTCTTTTTCAACAAGATGGCCCAGAGGCAAAAAGTTAGACCTACTGCCATAGCAAAAAATGATCAGGATTCTTACCACCACCTCGTGGATAAGTTCGAGATGCCTTCTTGAAGGAATGACTGTGTTTCTTTGAAGCTTAGTTATCAAGAGGGGCAAAGACCCTGAAACTTACTATCATCTTATCTTGGAGTCTATGCCTACAAAAAGATGTGTGTGGGGGCCATTATATACATAGGGTGTAGATGACTTGAAAATGTGATGTACTGTAGAACCTATGGTCTCCTCTGAAACTAAGCAGTGAGGGTTCGCTAGACAAACCACAATGCCCCATCAATCAGTGTACCCAGAATGTCACAGAGAATGGCTCCATGGACAGAGGAGGGTCATTGTGTCTGCCTTAAAACATGAAATCTGCATTCACTTTATTCACAAGATCTTTGGTGAATGGATGGAAGGAAAGAATCCTGCTTGGTATTTCTCTTCTTTCATGCAGTTTTTTAAAAATTATTATTTCGTTTTTGTTTTTGTTTGTTTTTAAAGCTCAGTTAAGATGGTTTAAGCTCTTTCATGGAACTAGGTACTATTTTAGACTTTTATTAGAATTTCTTTGTGCTGCAGTATATATATATACCTCAGTATAATAATCCCAGGAATAACCTAGCTAACATTTCTTAAAAAATTGGAAGAGGCATTTTTGAAGTTATAGAACATCTACTTCCTAGCAGCTTTCTTTTTTACCTCCTAGTTTCAAGCTACTATTTTCCATGCTTCCCCTAGGTTTATGCTATTGTGTGCTGTTCTAAAGTGTCAGCCCCAGGAGAGAGTGGTAAGAAAGGAGCAAAGGAATAGCTCACTACTATCAGGGATCCTATATTTGAAATACTCAGGGGATAAGAGTCAAAGTGAAAAAGGGTGATGAGTTAGGGCAATGGGCGTCCGATGGTAAGAAAAATCAACACAAAACAAACTTCTCTTATTCCTTTGAAAGTGCCACTGAAGCGAACCAGGCCTTTAGCATCTTCTTTCTTTACCCTGAGTTCCCTGGTAGGAATGAACTTGAGATGAAGGAGGATGTCAAGGATGAGTGTCATATGCCTAAATCACAGAGCTCAGGTTCAAAGTAAGCCTGAGGTTTAATGCAAGACAGAATGGCTATGGAACTAAAAAGTGCATCTTACTTAGAAACTGGAAACACAGAACTAAATATGCACATGTGTACACATGTGTCTCTTCTTTGTCTAGAGGAGTAAAGTCAGTCTCTTAAGTGATCATTATCACCACAATAAGTTTGTCAGAAAGGAAGGCAGTGGCCATAGCTGCCTGGTCTTCCGGGCTGGATCAAGGGGATAGATGCTGTGGTTGATACAGGTATGTGCCAAAAATAATTGGCAAACAGATAGGAAAAGGAGAATGACCAAAATTAAAAGATAGGAGAAAAATTTAACAACCCGAAAGAGAATATTAGGTGACCCTGCAGTTTCTCAGATGAAATATTCCCGTTTACACTCGCTCACTGTGTTTTGCAAGTCAATGTCATTTCTAAAGGAACTGTCCAAATTTTCTGGGTATTCCTTCTTCATCTGGTTAGCGCGGTGTGACTGCTTATGCTGGTAAAGGAACCGGGTCATGATGCCGATGATAGAGAAGATGATGAATATCACCACCGCTATTACTCCTGTCGATAAAGAGGAAAGAAAGAGAGAAGGAAATCATCAAAGATCATACACTCAGAAGAGATGATTCAGCCTAGACAGGGAAGGCCATTGGGAGAAAGAAACAAAACAAAACAAAACAAACAGCAACAAACTCTGCTGCATGCCCAGAACTGAAGACCAGCTGAAATGTGTTCAGTCTTCAGTTACTAAAAAACCTCCTCTTTCAGACTGGGCAGGAAGAAAACCAGTCTAAATTGGAGAATGCTATCATATGAATATGGACTCAGACTGGCAAAGGATTTCTTAGTTATTTCTTCAAGACTTGATTTAAAGAATGTGACAGAATCATTTAATTAGCACATTTGTCATGTTCAATCATTTGTCATTTCTTGCAACTATTTTAGAAATACTTTAGCACCCTAGAAAACCATACTGAAGTATCCCAGACCTCAATACATGCTCTCCTGATGTAAATTCGTTTAGGGTATGTGTTCGCTTTGCTAAACATGTTTTGTTAATAATGAAATGTTTGCCAAACATGTAGGGCATTCCTACACTGCTGTGCACTCTGCTAGGGATGGGACAGTTCAGAAACGGTATGCTTCTGTCGTTCAGAGATTCAGAGTCAACTGAAATAGCAGACTTCTTCCAGTTAGGTCAGATTTCTTCCTGCTTTGACTGCATGTGATGTTTTACTGCAGCTACTCGGCAAGTTGCCCTCACTGACTCGAATGAAGGTCTTGTCCCTACCTTTGCCAGGAAGCCTCTAGGGATGCAAAGAGCAAAGTCAGCAAAAAGAGGGTGACAATGTAGAAACTGGTTACTTATAAAGAGAGAATGTTTCTATACACATAGGATTTTCAACATTAAAATATGAGAAGTATTTATGATATTCAAATATAAGTTTATTCCCAAGAAAGCATATATTCTGCTGTTTTTGTTTTTCTTTCTAAGTAGAATGGATAGTGATGAACTGTGTTTCTTTTACAAAGATAGTTTTGGACATCCTGCATTCTTATTTACATAAGCATGGGCATTTGAGAGTTAAATATATTTGCTGCACATTTTCCACTGCTTTGTATCAGAACTGGGGCCATGATTAAGACTGTTTACTTTCTTTGCTTTTTCTTTTTAATATTCAGAAACCACTATGCAGCATTTTCCCTGGCTATTTTAGAACAAGGCAGAATAAAACCACCTAAGTTAACAAACATGAATAAACTGGGTGGTAGTGAGTGACTCCCATGTTTGGCTGCAGCTTTATGAGATAAGATACAGAATCAGTTTCTACTCCTTTAGTACACAAACTGTTCAGAGTTGGAGGAGTTTTCCAGAGGGGTTGGGATGCCTTTCCTGCTCTTAGAGATTCACAGAAGCATGTAACTGGGTGGGAAAATGTCAGCAGTAACAAGTCTTTTCTCCCCTTGACAAATACGAAATTGTAGGAAGAGAAACAGGCACTACATTATTTCCTATATTTTTTGGTGCCAAACAAAAATCAAGTTGGACTCTTTCCCCTGAAGCAGAAATTCAGGTCAGACATTTTAAGAGCTTCCTTAAGGAAAGTTCATGGTTTTTGTTCCTCACAACTGCATTGTAATGGTGCACTTCTGTGCTCCCACAACCATTTGCCCTTCCCCCCTCAAAACACCATTCCCTAGTTCTGCTGTCGCTGCAGGTTCATTGTGGACAGCCTCCATGGCTTTCACCCATGTATCCCTATACTTAGCACAAGGCCTGACCTATAGCTGAGACTCATTAAATAGAAGTTAAATTAATGGTTACTGCTGACTTTTAAAAGAACTCCATCTGGTGTGGATCAGTTAATCTAGCCTGCCAGAGGCAGTGATGGGGGGCACCGGCTAGGGCTATGGTTCTTGGATGGCAATGAATTCAGTCTCTCATGGGCATCTTATATTAAACAAGGTTTGGGAATCATTCTGTGTTGCAAGGCCCAGAAGGGAAAAAACAAGCTACTGGAGGCAGAAGTCAGGCTGAAGGAGGACAAAAGGGGGTGAGTGCGACAGGCAGTGAGAAAATGGAAAGACAGGGGAGGTGAGAGGGAGAGCTGAGCTCACAGCAGAGCAGACAAGATCTGTATCTGTAACCATATGTGCTGCTGGATTCAAAACTCCATTCCTGTGGGCTTCACTCTGCTCATTAGATCCAACCCAAATCACTTGGTGGAGAAAACTGACAGGACTGGGGCTTCACCCATCTGTCTGCCCCAACATGGCTTCTTCCCATATGTTTTATTGGTGTGCTTTGTTTGTACTTTAGGAAAACTGACAACTGGATGAGCTGAACAGGGTGCACACTGCCTGTCGTTAAGTAAGTGTTCCAGCTGTTGACTCAGTAGTCAGCTGTCTGATGGATCGGGGCAGAGTGCATCCATGGAGCTGTGGATGCTGGGGGAGAGGGCACCTTTGATCATACAGCACCCATGACTTCATGAAAAGGCTCACAGTCTTGCAGATCATTGCGAGGTTCTGGATACTAGATGGCTATAATTAAGGAAGGAATCAAATAAATTTCTCCCAAGAACAGAATCATTTGTCCCCTCTGCTTTCAGCAACAAGGAATGATTTACCTCCAATGACGGCCGAGTCACTTCGAACGGCATTAGTGAGTGGTTCTCGCTCATCCGTCTTCCCAAAGGGATCTGCAAGGAATAAAAAGACATGGCACTTCACTCCTCACTCTTTATACAGGAAGAAGGTGTACAATATGGACTTGGGATGACACATCTGTGGGTTAGGCCAAGTACTCTCAAACAGTTGAGTTTGCATTTTTTTAGGAACCCGAACAAACATACACACAAAAAGTACACAACTTCCACCTCATAATTCTGTGACTATTAGCTTCTATGTCAGCTGTAAGGTAATGGACTCAAACAGATGATGGTAGAACCCACCCATATCTGCTTCCACCTACAGTTTACCTCTCAGCCTAACCTAGAGGTCCCTCTCTGCTTTGTTGGACCCTCCCTCTTCATGGTGATGGCCTCTTACCTCAAGCATGCATATGCTCTCTGCTTCAGAGGTTTCTTTAGCTGCACAAGGATTTGGAGTCCATTGACAGGGAAAGGCAAAAGTGCTGGAGGATTAATACCCCCAAGAAACCCTCACTGACAGAGAGAGGGATTTCACTACACGTACATTAACATATATGGTAGAAGATAAAAGAACACCAAGTTTGAAGGCTCGTAGACTTGGATTTGAATCTTGCTCTGCCACATGTTGGCCTGGTGACATTGAGCTAGATATATTTTTAAATAGCAAATCTGCAAATGTATTAAAAGGGGGTAATAATACCCATACGTATGAATATAGTACACATGGAATTTTTAGGACCTATGGCAACTGGCATCAGTATCCCTGTATCCTCAGGAAATACCTACAACATAAGTATTATTTTTTCCACTTCACAGATAAGGAAATTAGATCGAAGTTATTTAGTAACTTGTTTGGAGTTCTACAATTCATCCATGGCAGAATCAGAATTCAAATCAAGGCTAGTCAACTGCCACATTTTGTTTCCTTCTATTACACCTACTGCTGCCAGGAAAATACCAAGCGTGGCGATGAGTAGGCAGCAGCAAAACTCAGTCCCCCTTCTTTCTTCATGATTAATAACTTACGTGGCAGTTGATTACCACACTTGATTAAGACAAATCCCACGGACATTTCAAGATACTCATGGTGATGGTGATTAAGGAAAGACAGAAAAGGTATTTTAGGGAGTAATAAAATAAGAGAAGATGTATGGATGATAATGCTGTGGGCTTTCCTATTATTATGGAAGGCTGATTTTAATCACATGAATTATATTAGTTCAACAACCAGCCTGCCTCTCTCTGACCCTAAACTCTTCGATCCTCAGAGCGGTAGTCATTATATATATATATATAAAAGAGAAATTAACATCCCCTGGTAATGCCTTCTCTAGTTTTGCCCTTACATTCTCCGCCTTCAACACCCATGTAAACCTCACTAGTTTATCATCCCTCTCTTCTTACTGGAAAAGGAAAGAAACCATGTGTATTAATTTTATGTAGGCAATATAACAAATTACCACTATATATATATATATATATATATTATATATATATATATATTATATATATATATAATATATATATATATATATAACATATGCATTGAGTTCTAACTACTCATCATATTAAAAGTAGGGTTATATTCAATACATATAAAATTCAACCATGAGGAACCAGTCATAATTCTTAACTACCTGTAATCATATAAAGTAAGGACTTAATACTGGCCTTTAACCTAGAAACTTCTTGAAGATACCAGAAGTAGTGCTATCAAAAGAAGGCAATTTCCCTGGGTATTCTCCTGTGTACCTGGTGAAGAGTGCACCGTGGTCACTGCATTCACATCCACATCCATTATGGAGCCACAGCTTGATTCTGTCAGGGTCCCATGGACAGTCACAGGTGCAATGGTGGCATGACGTAGGGCTGCCTTCAGGGGTGCAACCCGGTTATACTGGACTGAAGACAAGCATCCAACAAAACCCAGGGTGTTGGCTTTGGCAACTTCAGAATCCAATCCAAGATGCTCTGCAACATGAAAGACACTCCTGCGTTTTTTGTTTGTTTTTCAAACTATGGTCTATATCCTCTTTAAATAATGTCTAAAATTAAAGAACTTACCTTATAATTCTTTGAGTAAGGGAATCCATCCCCTGTCTCTCTTTGTTTTCTCTTCCCAAATCTTAACCTCACACTATAAGCATCAATTTATCAACCACATATTATAGAGAACTCTTAGGGCCATCTCTGCTTTGAGATAACATTTCAAATTTCTAAATTCTCATTCATGTATTTTATGAACTGTAACAAAGACTTAATAAATCTGTTCTACACTATAGATGTTTTATAAAATTTATTTCAGTATCCCCATCACTATTTATCTGTGGATGCTGAGGATTAGTTCAAGCACACTACAGTGCTCATTACAATATTGCACTCAAAAATGTCACAAGGGGGAAAAAAAATGAAAAGAGGCAAAGAGAACAGAAGTCAAAGTGGCCCTTCCAGAAGTTTCTCACATTTAGTGTTTTAAGTTGCCTGTATAAACTGACCATCTATTCAAGATTTTTACCTGCTTAGTTCTGTTCATGGTACTGATTGTGGAGCACTGATTTTCTGATAGCAATCTTCCAAAGTATCTTTGAGTCTTTGTAAAAGGTGAAGAGGCAATCATTTCTGATTCTCAGCAAGATCTAATGTCTTATTTTCTTTGAGATTTTTATTAAGATTATTCAGTAGCCCTTTTCTCTCTTTTAGCAAAGATCATTTGAACAAATTGCTAAGACACAATTACAGAAAACTGCAATACACATGAATAGCTTCTTTTTTTTCTTATAAGGTGTAAGAGTTTCAACCTACGTAGATGGTTCAAATAGTTATTTTATTATGATAATCTGTTTATTTTCTGGAAAAGGGCAAGGACTTTCCTCTCCACCCAGCAGAGATTATAATTTGTTTCAAATCCATAAATGGTCAAAGTGCTTCCATGTATCTCTAAGCGAGAATTATTTTGGCAGGAATGTAAAAAGAGATGTGATGAGAATATGGAAGAAAAAGAGAAATTAACATCCCCTGGTAATGCCTTCTCTGGTTTTGCCCTTACATTCTCCACCTTCAACACCCATGTAAACTTCACTAGTTTATCATCCCTCTCTTCTTACTGGAAAAGGAAAGAAACCATGTGTATTAATTTTATGCAGGCAATATAACAAATTACCACAAATGTAAACAATTTAAATTAAACAATGTAACACAACACAAATTGATTGTCTTATAATTCTGTAGAAGCCTGACATGGGTCTCACTGGGCTAAAATCAAGCTGCTGGCAAGGCTGCATTTCTTCTAGAGGTTCGAGGGGATAATCCGTTTCCTTGCCTTTTCTAGCTCCCATGAGCCACCCACATTCCTTGGCTTGTTGCCCCCTCCCCCATCTTCAAAGCCAGTTCTGTTACATGTCTTTGTGTCATTCCTCCACAGTACAGTACTGCTTCTAATTCTCTTCTGTTGCCTCCCTTTTTCACTTTAAAGACTCTTGTGAATACAGTGGGCTCAATCAAAGGTTCCAGGATAATCTCCCTATTTTAAAGCTAGCTGATTAGCAACATTAATTTCATTTGCAACCTTACTCCTCTGTGCCACTTAACCTAACATATTCACAGGTTCTGAGGATTAGGACTTGGTATCTCTGTGGATCATTATTCTTCCTACCACTGCATGTCTGAAATTCCATGAGAATTTTCCAGGTAATGATGATGAAAATTCAACAGAGATGTAAAGTGACACTTCTTTAAAGGTAAAAGAACATTGGGGTGGGGGAGGAAACTGCTTATTTCCAGATATTCCAATAAATACCCTACAGTAGTGGTACATATTTGTTACTCATTAAAGGATCACACGTATGTTTATTTCTTAATACGGCCTTCAAAAGACTGTCTCATAAGAGACTTTTTGAGCATTGTTATGCAACAGTCTCCCAGGCCAAAAAGCTTTCTTTAATGAAGACTGGGTACTCTTGCCAAATGGCACTAGACCTCACTGTACCCAGCTATAATTCCAAATGCACATTCACTACTGATTGGTAATTCTCAAGGGGTAAAGTTGGAGATCAAAGCATTTAGAAGAAGAGGCAGAAGACAGGAGAAAAAAAGCAGAAACTGGCATGAAGTTTTCGCATTGTAGGATTTCAAAGCAGTGGAAAGTGACATGTCACTGTCACTATTCCTTAAGGGTCTAAGTCAAAAGTGCCAGATCTCATTCCCAAAACGCAGTTAGAAAGAAGCCTATATCAGGGCCAAGGTCCTTGGAGGACATCACTATAGTGACTATTAGGAATACAAGCTCTAGGAGCAAGAAAAAGCACATGGATAAATTAGGGAAAACACAGAAAATGACATTCTTTCCTTGAAGAGGTATTTTGAATAAAGTCTTATGTCTAGGAAAGTGAATTTATTCTAGATGTATAATAAAGATGGAAACCTGGGGATGTTTCTGAAAAGAAATGAAGAGACAAGAATCCCTGATAGGAGAAAGTACTCCCAGTATGAGGCCTGATATAGTGATTTCTCAGATCTTTACATCTATGGAGAGGCAATAAATAAATAAATAAATAAATAAATAAATAAATAAATAAATAAATAAATAAATAAAATATTAGGATGACTCCAAATTATTTTTCTTTCTTATAACCTTGTTAACTAATATGTGGTAGGGAGTAATCATCTGCTAAAAGAAATTTAAAAGCTGCAAATACTTAATAGTCCCCATCTATTAAGTACCTATTATATAACTATGCAATAACTGTTTTTAAAGTATTATTTCTTTTTCCCTCAAATGCTCTTTCAGATATTTGTTAATATCATCCAAAATTTACAGAGGAAGACACTGACGACACTCAGAAAAGTTAAAAGATTGAAAAAAGGTGTAGTAAAGTTGAGGCTCAACTAAAGTTGAGGTTATAACTTGAAATGCCAAACTTATTGGTTTGTTTGTTTGTTTGTTTAACTCTGTCTGTTCAATTAACCTCCCTCTGCTGGATACAGCTTGTTTGAATTCCAGCTCCACCACTTTCTGTGGATTATTAAGTAAATTAAACTTTCTGGGATTTAGTTTCTAAAACCAGAAAATGGAGATAGCAATGCTAACTTGTGGTTGTTGTCAATTCATTTTTTTTCTTTAAGATTTATTTATTTATATTAGAGAGAGAGAGAGCTCAAGTGGGTGGAGAGGCAGAACGAGAGGAAGAGAGAGAGAAGCTGACTCCCCTCTGAGTGCACAGCCTTGTGCTGGGCTTGATTTCATGACCCTGAGATCATGACCTGAGCTGAAACCAAGATTCAGATGCTTAACTGACTGAGCCACCCAGACACCCCTAATTCCTTTTATTTTTAACTGAAACTGAGTTGACATACACTAGTATAGTAGTTTCAGGTATATAACATAGTGAATTGACAATTATATATGTATATTACAGAATATTCACCATAAGTGTAGTTATCATATGTCACATGTTAGTACAATATTATTGACTACATTCTCTATGCCGCACTTTTCAGCCCTATGACTTCTTTATTTTATAATTGGAATTTTGTGCCGCTTAACCCCCTTCACCTATTTTACCCATCTCCCCACTTCCTTTTCCTCTGGCAGCCACCAATTTGTTTTCTGTATCTATGGGTCTGATTTAGTTTTATTTCTTTGTTTGTTCATTTGTTTTGTTTTTTAGATTCCACATGTAAATAAAGTCATATGTTATTTGTCTTTCTCTGACTTATTTCACTTAGCATATGACTATCTAGATCCATCCATCTTGCTACACATGGCAAGGTCTCATTCTTTTTATGGCTGAGTATTATTCTATTTTATATATATATATATATATATATATATATATATATATATATATATGTATACCACATCTTTTTTATCCATTCATCTGTCCATGGATATTTGGGTTGCTTCCATATCTTGGCTATGATAAATGCTGCTGTAAAAAGAAAACAAAAACAAACAAACAAACAAACAAAACTTGACTTGCTACACTAATTTGGCAACACTCATCTCTTCAAAGCGAAGTTACACACCTCTATTAAAGGAAGTGGATTCTTTTAGCCACAGAATGTACAACACCTCACATGATCTTAACTATTTGACTCTAAGAGTGTAGTCGAGCCAATCCAGGCTAATTTTAGGCAGGAAGTTTATTCTGGATTGAAAAAAAAAAGGAGAAAAGATCAGCAATTTTCCAAAATAGACATGGCTCTAGGATGTAACATGATGTTTGCTCTATGGCAAAAGCCAATTATGAATTTTGAATCCTAAAGTGTCAAAATACAAGCCATGTAGCCCCATACAACCTGAGCTTATAAGAGTAAAGTGTTGTACCAACATAAAATATAAATAAAGGAAGCTGATATTAATGGAATGTATAAAGAGTATATACAAGTAAAGCGTTTTTCCCTCAAGAGTTCATTGTGGCTTTCAGGTAAGAGAGGAGTAGTCTGAAAATGTAACTACCAGGAGTGTTGAAAGGCTAAGAACTGTAGTCCACAGATAAAGCTTTTAATCCTTAAAGGGGAACGTTAAACAGTAGTAAAAAAAAAAAAATACTTGGCATTTACTTAATGCTTTATAATTTTCATGGTATGTTCATTTTGTATATCTTATGTAAATATTCATCCTTGCGAACTGACAAAGGGTGAGTTAGTTATATCCAATTACCAGTTATTAAAACTAAGACATAAGATCAATAAATTGTTTACAGCAAATTTAATCAGTCCATGGCCAACCCAGGCCTGAGACCTAGGTCTCTTGGACCTTATTGTCCATTTTTTTTCCCTATTACATCAGATTTAACACCTTTCTATAGGTATTGGTTGTTAACATGAAAAGAAACCTCACCTCTATAGCGTCACTTACAGCCATTCACTGCCTAGAATGCCTCTCTGTCCCTTAACTACCTGGATAACATCTGCTCCTTTGCTGTAAAACTTACATCTATTTATTGGCCACTTATGGTAGCCATGCTCTGTCTGAGACAGTGGACTTAACAATTGTTAGCAAGCAGACATTTCCCTATCTCTGTGAGTTTTCAGTTACTTTGAAGGATTAATTTAACAGACCCCCAAAGGTTTCAGGCAGTAAGTCTTACAGTAGGGGCAGATTTACTGTGGCTATGGGAGCACAGAAAAGACCCTGAACACCGTCTAGCTAGGACAGTGGAGATCAAACTGAGTTTGCAAAAGAATTTCCAGCGAAATGTATGAAAATGCCTTTTTTTCTGGATCTCTAATCAATCAGTAGCTTGGTCTGGTGTGGAGGCACCCAAGAATTTGCATGTTTAAAGCACATTCTTAGACACATATGATATGGATGTTTCATGGACAACACTGAGAAACACTGATTTAGGAAAGATGGCTTGGAATAAATGTATTTAAATAAATGCTTAGTGATGAATACACAGTAATCATGAATGAGTGGGTGGGCAGAGTATTCCAGTAAAGCCTGTATACGGCCTATGATGAGAAAGTCTGGCACATTTAAAACACTGAAAAATCAAGTTAACTCTGCCTTAAATTAAAGCACAAGATGATGTTAGAAAGATAGGCCGGAGCCAGAAAGAGGCATTTTGCTTACTTCTATGACCTTATTTATTTCATGATATTGTTTACAAGACTGTCCCCTGACAAGGTTGGAAGCTTCCTGCTTTCAGGAGCACTGTCCTTTTCAGATTTCCATCCTCATTAACTAGGACACAGTGTCCAACACACAGACTGTGTGTTTAGAAAACACTAAAAGGAATTAACGAATGAAAAAAATAAATGTTTTCTAATATGAGCAGTAATGCAGCCTAATCAGATATATTTACATACATTTCAAACTTCTTCATTCTGGCCATTGATCAGCAAATAGCTTCTTTACTTTCACATTCACACTCAGGGCATGTTATGTGGAACTCTCTTTGATTAGGCTGACCAAGTTCATTAATATTTTGTACAGCTCTGCCAAGAGTTTACATGGAATATCCTCCTTATTATTTCAACACCTTGTTACCTAGAGATAAATGTACTATTCTTATGGAGTCTGAGTGGCCATGTCCATTTGGTTGCTATATGTCATCATGTCTGTCCTCTTCATAATGACCCCTTAGACTTTAAGAGTCAGGTCGTGTGCATTTGTTCTTCACATGGCTGAGGAAGCATCTCCCAAACACTGCATGACAGCCTCCTTGTCTTCACTCTCAGCCTGAAAGTCCCTTTGTCAGTGAGCACTTCTTTAGACACCTTACCAAGAAGCACATGTCCCCTTCTCTTCCTCTTAGTCTCTAGCACTGAAACCAGATGATTTCCTTATTAATTTATTTCCTCAAACTTTGTAGTTCTGTGTGTGTTTATTGGTTTAGCTTTTATGCACCACACTAGACGACAAGTTTTATGAAGAAAGTGTGCTTATTTGCCTACCACTAACTACTTATTTTCTAACATAGTATTTCAGACATAGAGGTTGTTAAATAAATCTGTTGGATGCTTGACAGAGTCTGCATGGCACAGCGTCTGGCCCATAATAGGTCTTCCATGACTCTTTGAGTAAAAATACATACATACATAAATACATACATACATACATATGCTAATGATACAAGAAGACTAAAATTAACCAGGCCAGTTCAGTAAACAAAAGTTCTACCACTTAAAAATTCATTATTTGAACTGAACAACTCAGTAGCTGAACTATATTTTTCATTTTTAAATCGGGTCGCTTAGTTATGTGCCTGATGCAAACGCACCTCTATAGATGAGGATAGTGACTACTGAGTCAGTAAAACCTTAGTAACAATATCCAAATTTTAAAATTCTAGATCTCACATCCCCAATGCCAATTCTGCTTGTTTTCCAAATAAAAATCAATTTTCTGACTTTAAGACTGGGATTTTCAAGCTGATGTATAAATCCGTTCTTTGGGATTCAAAGAAACAGAAATAATTCCTCCTAGGGTACTAATTATTTGATGTGGGGTCAGAACCAAACTCACATGTATTAAATTATACCTAGGTCATTTATTCTGTTAAAGGAAATGAGCAAAACTGGGGTCCTGCATGTTCTAACAGAAAATCTTTGTAACAGAGTCTCAAAAATAATCTATAGAAATATATTCTACTCTGATATGATGGAATTGCTAGTTGTGGAGTTAAAAGCACCAAGAAGAGTAAAAGCCATTGTGAGCATCTTTAGTGCTTTGATGGGTTTTTTTGTTTGTTTGTTTGTTTGTTTGTTTACAGATTTAAATGAGGCTAAGAGAGTTCTGGGCATGGAAGGTGAGTGCTCCTCCTCTGTGGCTGTCTCAGCTTCAGGCTGGAGCAAGGTGGCTCTGCAGTTCCAGGCATCAACCATCACCCACATCCAGATCCAGCAAAGTCTAAGTGGGGGAAATAAAGGCTGCCTCATCCCTCATCCTGTGTTTCTTTTTAAGAATGGAGAATCCTGGGGCACCTGGGTGGCAAAGTTGGTTACGCACTGGACTCTTGGTTTAGACCCTTGGTGGAGGCTCAGGTCATTATCTCAGGGTCGTGACGTCAAGCCCTGTATGGGGCTCCGTGCTCAGTGCAGAGTCCACTTAAGTTTCTCTCTTCCTCTCTCTCTGCCCCTCGCTCCCATGCACATGCTCTCTCTCTTTCTCTCTCCAAAATAAATAAACACATCTTAAAAAAAAAAAATGAAGACGACTTTCTCAGAAACACATGTACTCCACTACCCTGCAGACGTCCTCTAATTGGCCAGATTGTGTCACGTGCTCATGCCTACTCCAATCTCTGGCAGTGAAAATGGACCACAGTCATTTGTTTGGACCAGAAGTTCTTAAGACCTGTTTTTGGTCTCAAGAACCGTTTCTACTCATAAAAATTCGGAAGAGATTTTTGGATATCTATATCCTTTTTGTATCTATCAATAACCCCTGTATTAGAAATGAAAACTGAGGAAATTTGAAAACAAGAACCCACAGCACACATTCTATTAGCTGTCTGAGTAGAGATATCATCACACAGCTTGTAGCCCCTGAAAAACACGATTCTACATGTGTGAGAGAAGATAACAAAGACATACAATGTCTAATATGAAAATGAAGATAATTTTAATATTGTGAATTCTTGAAAGGGTCCCAGGATCCCCCCAAACCCCACCCCCAAAGATCCCTGGACCAAACTTTGAAAACCACTGCTTCAGACCAATTAGGAGGCATCCTCCAGGATTGTAGATGGAGGAAAACTTTCTAGGAGCACATGACTTCATGGAAGAGCATGAATGCTTGAATAAAATTGGAATTTTGTTAGGAAGGGAGAATGAAGTCAAAATGGATGGTGAGTAGGCAACCAATACTGTGAGTTGCATACACACAAACCAATCTCTGGAAATCAAGCAAGAGACATATATACACACACACATATACATATACATATATACATAAGAACCCATCTAAATAACATTAAATAAAAAACTCATTACAGCAAACAAAAGTTCTACCTTTTAAAAATCCTACCTCCCCCCCGCACATTCAGTTTAAAAGGCAGTTATTTTTGATAAGCTATTTATTGACCTTTTATAAAGATCTTGATGTCTAGGTTGAATGACCTAAATTTGGCTGCTCTAAATAAGGAAAAACAGAGCTATTCTTTAGGGACTGAATGGAGATCAGCCATAAGCAAAGTTGCCCCATTGGTGATGATTATAGTTGATGTTGTCTTTTTTGTGTGTGTGTGTGCCAATTATCTTCTATTCTGGTGTGAACCTGTATCACATACCTCATCACACTAGACACTATTATATGCCTATGTCGTTCAGGACAACCTTTGAAATACTGCTCCATAATAATACTAGGGGTATTAATTATTGAGCATCTATCAGATTAAATGGTAAAGCATCATACAGACAAATGGCGCACATTAGCTTTAAAAGTTGGAAGAAACAGAGTAGTGCAGAATTATACCTTCTCTGTAATGAGGAAAATAAATTCACAGGGATTCAAAGTCACTCTAGCTGGAATTCCTGACTCTTCCATTACATTTTTCCTCTTGTGTGTTATACTATCCCTTTGAACCCACACACCAGAGCTTAATAACTAAGCCCCCAGCATAGTTTGCTTAGTTTACAAAATGGTTTATCTTGTAATTTTAGACAATGAATTAGTGTACTATAGATATATTGTGGTACGGTGAGGCTACAGAAAACCTCTATAAGGAGGAGCCATTTTCAGGGCTACTGGGCCAAGGGCTGGGCTTGGGGCTGAGGAGAGCAGTACCTTAGGGACAGAGGCCACTGCAGGCCTGAACTCTGTGTCCTGTGGCTGTGTGTCCATAGGAGTGACTGGATTGGCATGGTACAAGGGCCTGGCACCTGAACTTTATGGGAAACTGACACCATCTATGCTTTCTTAGGATCTTGTGGGTGAGGGAGGAAGTATTTGCCTTTGTATCTCTAGAATATCACCCAATATGCAGTTGATGACTTTTTATATTAAATAAGTCACATGCATTAAAATAACATTTGTGACATAATAACCATGAAGAACACATTTCATTTCTCTAGGCCTCAGTTTCCTGATAGGTGAAATTGAGCTTATCATGCTATATATTTTGATGTTTTGGTTTTCAAGACCTATGGTGTGGTAGAGAATAATAGTCCCCTGAAGAAGTCCACATCCTAATCCTCAGAACCTTGAATATGTCAGTTTATGTGGGAAGAGGGACTTTGCTGATATCATTAAGTTAAGGGTCTTGAGATGCAAAGATTGTTCTAGGTTATCCAGGTAAACCCAGTGTAATCACAAAGGTCCATATAAGAGTGAGGTAAGAAGGTCAAAGGCAGTAGCAAGAGATGTGATAAGAGAAGCAAGAAGTTTAAACAATTTGAGGTAAGTTCTATAAGCCAAAGAATGCAAGTGATGCTATAAGGAAAAGGCAAAGGAAAGAGATTCGCTCCTGAAGCCCCCAAAAGGAACACAGTCCTGTTTAATTTTACCCTTATAAGGCTTATTTAACACTTCACACCTCCAGAAATATATGACAAATTTATGTTGTTGTTAGCCATCAGGTTTGTGGTAATTTGTTACAGCAGCAAGAGGAAATAATGCACATAGGGACATTCTTTGTGACTGTTAAAGTGGTTCTGTTTCTATTTTTAAAACATACTTCGATACTAGTATTTTAGTGGCTCTATAACAATGGTAATTTTCTCATTTAAATATTTCTATTCAATAAAGTTGATGATTACAAAGTCTCCATTTTGGTATGGCTCCAATATGCACACATTTCAATTATCACAAGGTAAATAACACCAGTCCCCAAACGACATAGTTCAACTTTCAGTGACCATAGTGGACTAACTGGGAATAATTACAAAAAGTACAAATTCTCCTGCTAGCTCTTCAGTCAACAAACAAGTATGTAAATTACAGATGCTCAGCATAATTAGTGACCAATCACATCATATCTTTCGAAGTCTACATGTGATCGGTCACTGGGCCATCTGTTATTCATTTCCCACACAGACAGCAAAGCACAGAGTTGTGTCACTTCTTCACCTCTCAATGATAAGTCCAGGTGACATTTTCTAAAAATAGATAACCAAAAAGGGGAATTGGTCAACAAAGATGAACGTACAGCAAAGAAATAAAAAAAAAAAAAAAAATTACACCGAAAGTTAAATTCAAATATAAAGGGATTTATACAAAGAAATAGCTGACCATGAAAATGCTGACACGCACTGTTCAACAGACTCTAGATCTGCACCCATAGGAAATTAGCGAAGGTGATATAAATCAATACAAATGAAGAAGTGGGTTTGTGACAAAAAGAATGACAATGTCCCAGGGGAAGCGGTACCGGCAGAAATCTTCACATTAAAGGAACTCTCCAAGACAGTTCATGACATTGAAAGCACAAAGGATAAAATGCTAAAAGCTAATCCAAATATAGGGGTCTGACAGTTCACCACGGCATAGAAAAGATATTCCCTCCCTATTTGCCATTCAAGAAGAAGGCAAGCACTGCGAAAACTACTCTTTTTACATTTCTTTTACAAACAAACACACTAATTCTCAATATAGCTAATATTTTAGGTGACTATGTACTAAACAAATATAAGTTTTACTATTTTTTTTCATTTCCCTAAGAGAGCTTTTAATACTATGGAGAAAAATAAAGGTCATAGAGCTATCAAATTTTTCCTCATGAATTATTAAAAACTTTGTCCTAGGTGCAGTGTGTGTGATCACTTTTACTGTTCTGCAGTACTGTGTGAAACAAGGACTGCCTGTATCATATTCATCATGAGACGATGACTTAGGGGGCACCTAGGTGGCTCAGTCGGTGAAGTATCTGCCTTCGGCTCTGGTCATGATCCCAGGGTCCTATGATCGAGCCCAGCATCAGACTCCCTGCTCAGTGGAGAGCCTGCTTCTCTCTCTCCTCCCTACTCATGTTCTCTCTTTTGCTATCTTTTCACTATTTCTGTCTTTCTCTCTCTCTCAAATAAATAAATAAAATCTTAAAAAAAAGATGACTTAATATGTACCAAATGCTATTTTAAGTGTCCTATGACACTTCAATCATACATCATTTGTGCTATTACTCCCATTTTAAAGGTTAGGAAATGGAGACAAAAAAAAAAAAGAAGAAGTTAAACAACATGCCCAAAGCTGACATTTGAACCCAACCTGTGTAAACTCAGTCCCAGAATGCAGGTCATGACATTGCCTCCCTCTCTCACACTGCAACATTCATAGGGCTTCAGGCATGTACTAAGCTTTGTGCTCCTCAAGCTAAATGAGCCTCTCTGTTGTGATGATCACATCACAATCTTGTAGAATAGGATCTATGCTACAGAACAAAGGAATTCAGACTTAGAGAGGTAAAGCCCCTTATCCAAGTTTCCATAGTCGGTGGTGAAGCTTGATTCCAGACAATGAGCCCAGGTGTGGAAATGTAGAAACTGAATAAATATGTTCAGTGATTAGACCTGTAAGTTCTATTCTATGTATGTGGGTTTTTGTTCCTCAGAATACGGTCTTTTTTTCATGAACTTAACCCTCTTCAGCAAAGTACTCATCCCAGAGAACCAAACTCTTCCTGATGAAAGGAGATGTTAATTGACTGACAACCTAATGAAGTAGTAATGTTTGGTGGTTAGTTACTATGCTCTTCTCCAAGAGCATATTTATATTTTAAAATGAATCTTCAAGGATTTCATGAAAAGACGAAGCATATTTCTGAGATTTCATTACAAGAGGTGACCCGGAATTAGTGTGTTTTGTAGACTGCTTCAGATCATACCACAAATTTAATTCAGCAAATAGTAATTGAGGACAAACTGTACACAATATAGGTTGAGCTTGCTTAGCTTTTAAAACAGGCACATCACAATTACAGTGCAGTATCCACCAGCAGGGCAATGGCCCCAGCCTGGAAGCCTCCTTCTACAGGCTATCTCCTGTCTCTCCTCCACAACCTACAAAATTCACAACAAGGTGGCCTCCAGAATAATAGAGATCAAACTGGTTCCCTGACCCAGATGTGAACAAAGATTTCATCCACTGACTTCTCTGTAAGGCAAGGGACCCATAAAAAATTGTCCCAGCCCTCAGTCATCAGTTCTTGGTAATTTATATCATTGTTCTTCTATCAGAGCTTTTGGGTTTGGCTAAAATAGTGGCATTTTCTTTCCTCTTTCTCCATCTGACTCAGAGAGTACAAAAATCATAAATTATCAATGTTAGTTATTTGAATTTGACTGCATGTATCAGGGGAAAAAAAGAAAGAAAAAAAAACAAACTAGCTCAAAAATATTTTATTTTATTCTCAGTAAGAAGTCTGATGTCAAGCAGTCTAGGGTTAGTATCTTGGCTTCAGATATCACCAGAATTTTTTTTCTAGATTTACACTTCCTGCTGCATAGACTAGAGATTTTGTCTTCCTCCTCATAACATAAGTTGAGGAGCTCCAGTTATCAGGTCTATGTTCCAGGCAGAAGAAAGTAGGGAGGGTGAAGGGCAAAAGTGTGCATACTTACTAAGTCAGGCCTTTTGGAAAACCCTAGTGACTTTTGCTTCAAGCTCATTGTCCTGGACAATGTTGTATGGCCAGTTTTAACCCAAGAGGAAGCCTGGGAATGAACTGAACAATCGGGAACACGGTTCCCTCAAACAAACAAACAAAACAGAACACACTATTATGTTCTATTAAGAAGAGGAGAATAAATATTGAATATGATGTAAGCTTTTTACAGTCTCTGACTCAACACCTTCAGACAAACTTTCTTCTTATACTTTCATTCAATTAAACAATTGTACAACTTCCCCTCTAGACACAGGTTTTCATTTCCAATAGATCAGACTGCTCCCTGGGTTCAACATTCAACTCTCCCACTTATTATCATTATGTCCTTAGTATACTTACATGATATATTTTGGGCTGTTTACTCATTTATAAAATGGGAATAAGTAGAGTGCCTGCATGTGATAGATTATAAGGGGCTACAATTGTAGACATTCCTTCCACTGAGACATAGGCTCTATCTCCTATCCCATTGAATGCGAGTTGACTTGTGACTGCTTTGATCAATGGAATACATTGCAAATGATACCCTGTCAATTCCAGGAATAACCTTCAAGAAGGCTGGCACTTTCTGCCTTGGGCCTTGGAGCCCCAAGCTATCATGTAAGAAGCCCTACTGCCCTGATAGAGAGATCATGTGGACAGACCTTGAGACTAAATGGAGAAAGAGAAGGGCTTTTTTGAGCTCAGCTTTCTAGATGTCCCTTCCAAGGCACCATGCATGTGAATAAATATGTCTTAGTTCCTCCAGACTGGCCCAGCTATTAGCCAGATATAACGGAGAGACTCTAGTTAACTCTGCAAGGAGTTAAAAGACCCATCAGGTAAGCTCTGCCCACATTCCTGACCCACAAAATCATGAAATATTTTTAAATAGATGTTGGACTAAACTATTAAATTACTGTAGACTGCTTGACATTCAGCATAAGAGACTTAAGATTCTACTTTATGCTTGGTGTGAGGATTAAATGTAAAATGAAAGTAAAGTTCCTCACTTATAGCCTGGCACATAGTAAATACTCGAAAATGTTTAGCTTTTATATTATCCTCTAAGATCTTACACACCTGCTTGTGGAAGAAGATGACCCATCCATCCAATCACATCTCTATCGTGCACTTACCACCTTAGAACTGTTCTCTGATTAGCCTTTAAGCTGACATGGTACTTTGATTCAGCTATGTCATTCCTTCTTCACTTTTCATGTGCTATTATTTTGTATAAGATAACAAGTTTTGTGAAATGGGGTTATATTTTATGTACTTTTTATTAAAAACTGTATGGCATAGTGGGATAAATATGATCTCTGGAGCAAGGCAAATCTGGCTTGCATACCACTTCAGCCAGTTAATGAATGGGTGGTTGAGAGTTATAGTCTGAATTCTCCCAAAAGCAGACTTTAAGGCAAGAACTAGAGTGTCAGTACTTTATTTGGGAAGTGAAGGAACACACTGGCAGGGTGGGGGAGAAGATAAAAGTGGGAAGGAAACTAGTGATGTATGCATTACTATACCAGCCAGAGGCCAACTAGAATTGGATCCTCCAGGGAAAACACTAGAAGAAAATAGGGAAAACACACACACACACACACACACACACACACACCAGATTTATCCCGACTGGTGGCAAGGAGCTGGGGTATTTATACACTAGATCATGTTATCATTGACTGAGGGTTTTTCCCAGCAGACATGAAATCCCTGAAATGTCTGGCCTGCCAAGTAAACAGGCAAAGCATGCTTTAGTAGCCAGAGAAAACCCTCAGCAAAATGCTTTCAGGTGCTGGAAACTGGAAATGAGCTGGCATTCAAACAGACAAGGCAAGTTACTGAACTTTAATTTCCCCATCTCTCAAATTAGGATAAAAACTAACCCCAAAATGTATTATACTTTGGGAGTAATACTCCCAAAGTCCTGTCCTTGTGGAATTCACAAATATCATAGAATTAGGTTGGGGAAATAGCTGAGATCAGTAGATGATAGTTGACTGAAACTCATTCTATTGAAAAATAACAATAAATAACTCTCTTTAAAATATTTATTCTAGTCATCCTAGAAACAGAAGAGGTAACAGTAGAGATACTACTATCCTAGTTTAAACCATTCAAATATTTTAATAAAAGCAAAATAAATATTCTGAGCAAATAGAAAAAAATAAAAAAAACTTGTGTGACATAATTATAATGGGAAAGCACCTGCTGCCATTTTTATCCTAGCAATTATTGGCCTTAGTAGTAACAGATAAGAGTATCTGCATTTTAATTTGATCAATAAATATCAGTCATATCATATAGGAGCGCTTGAGTGTATGACTGCAAAATCACTTCACACTATGATAACAAATATAATACCACAGCTTAGGAAAGAGCTCTCTAGGTAAAGAAGACAAAACAGTGTATTTGAGAATTTGATCTCCTTCCTGATTAAAACCATCTATGCCTTTCTTTTTTTAAATTTTATTATGTTATGTTAATCACCATACATTACATCATTAGTTTTTGATGTAGCGTTCCATGATTCATTGTTTGTGTGTAACACCCAGCGCTCCATCATTCAGTACATCTATGCCTTTCTAACATATTACAGAAAATCAAACAAACAGTCCTGACATTTCAGAATCTGGACCTTCCTGTTCATTCCATCCTATCCCTACTGCCTTCTGGCTATGCAAAACTACACCTTTATAAGGGGATACTTCGTGTCAGACAGTAAATATATTATATATATATATATGGAGAGAGAGAGAGAGAGAGAGAGAGATGAGGGGCAGAGAGAGAGGGGGAGAGAGAACCTCAAGCAGAGCCCAGAGCCAAATGCAGGGCTTGATCTCATGACCCTGAGATCATGACCTGAGCTCATGATCTCATGACCCTGAGATCAGAGGTTCAACCCACTGAGCCACCTAAATGTGAAGATATTATAAAAGAAAGAGTTAGGAGGCATGGAGCTTCTCATCTGCCTAGTTTTCTTTCTGGCATGAATTTCACAGGAATTCTTTCTACTATTTCCATTTTCAATTTCCCCTTCTGTAACTGTGCTTCCATTTAGCATTGAAATATGAATCAGTCACTGTGTGCTAAGCACTGTGTGTACAAATATATAGTGCATACATACTCTTACATACACACACACACAATAATTTAGGTATCAAAACAATTCTGATAGGTAAGCAATGATTATTCTTGCTTTACAGATAGGAAAACTGAGGCCTAGATAAGGAAATTGCCAAGGCCTCAAGTAACCAGTGTTTGAGCCAAGCTTGAGCCAAGCTTCAGGCTTGGTCTGCTGGTGTCAGAGCTCATGCTCTCTTGCTATACTTTTCTGCCTTTACAAAGTGTGCAAGCTTCAGTGAATGCACTGAGCTACTCAGATGAATCCCTAGCTAATGATTAATAAATAGCTCACTACTGAATGAGAGGGACAGACCTAGCAACACTATTTGGGGAGGTGGGACCACTAAGATTAAAAAAAAAAAGATAGGGAGGCATGGGTGGCTCAGTCACTTGAGTGTCTGACTCCTGATTTCAGCTCAGGTCATTCCTCGAGGTCATGGGATCGAGCCCTGCATTGGGCTCTAACCTAAGTATGGAGTCTGCTTGAACTTCCCCTGCTTTCTCTTTCTCTCTAAATAATAATAATAATAATAATAATAATAATAATAATAATAATAAATTACATACATACATAAATGTAATAAAACATAAAATTAAATTAAAAATAAAAATAAATAAATGGATAAACCCATACCTCAATGCCTGTGGAAGCACTGGATAGAAAGAGTTCTTATGACCACTGAAAGTATCTGTCCATGAGCCACCCAAGGAAAAATGTTGAAAATTTGAAATCAGGGCTTTTCGATGTTACCAACATGTTGAAAAGCAAACTGCAATTGCTAATCACTTAGATATGACTCATAGAATTCTAAAGGGTCCAGGGGCAGAGCCCAAGGAAAGATACATGTTTTTACTCTAATTATTTGATATCGGAGGCTTAGGAGGATAAAGGAGGATAAGATGTGGTAGTATGTTTGCCTCCTCCAGGATGCACACAGGTAGGGTCTTCAAGACAATAAGCAGGTGTCCTCTTCAAAGACGTCTATGGATTGACAGGGAGGCATGCGGAAACAAGTTACAATGCAGAATTTGCTAAATTGCCCCTGTTTGGCTAAACCTTGGGTATGAGAGCTTTCCAAAGACAACAATTCTACTCCTAGAGATCTAACTAAGAAAACTGAAAACAGGCATGTAAATAAATACATATATATACATGTTCACAGCACACTATTCACAGCACCCAAAAGGTAAAAACATACCAAATATCCATTAGCAGATAAACAGACAAGAAAATAATGGGTATATCCACACAATGGAATACTACTTAATCATAAAAAGGAATAAAGTACTGATACATGCTACAATGTTGCTGAGCCTCAAAAACTATGCTAAGTGAAAAAACAAAAACAAAAACAAAACGAGACACCAAAGATCACAAACTGTATGATTCTATTATATGAAATATCCTGAATAGGTAAATCAATAGATACAGTAAACTGATGAGTGCTTGCCTAGAGCAGGGAGGGAGGGGGAATGGGGAGTGACTGTAACTGGTTCAGGGTTCCCTTTATGTTGATGTTTGGGAACTGTATATAAATAATGCTTGCACAACATTTTGAATGTAATAAATATTACTAAATTGTACACTTTAAAGATTTTATTTATTTATTTGAGAGAGAGAGAATGAGAGACAGAGAGCACGAGAGGGAAGAGGGTCAGAGGGAGAAGCAGACTCCCTGCTGAGCAGGGAGCCCAATGCAGGACTCGATCCCAGGACTCCAGGATCATGACCTGAGCCAAAGGCAGTTGCTTAACCAACTGAGCCACCCAGGCGCCCTAAATTGTACACTTTAAAATGATAATTTTATGTTACGAGAATTTGATTTTGATAAAAAAAAATAAGGAGAAAATGCTACAATGATCTATTGATATGTTACCTTGGCCAGGCAACAGTCTGCTGTTATTCAAACACCAATCCAGTTGTTGCCATGAAGGTATCCTGTAGCTGTGAATGAAATCCATAATCAGTTGACTGGTTATCTTAGATAATCTGTGTGAGTCTGATTCAATCGTTTGCAAGGATTTAAGAGCAAAGTGGCTCTTTAAGCTTGCTGAAGAAGAAATCCCACTGTGCACAGCCAGTGCTTGAGAGTTCTAGCCCGCACTTCCCAGGGACCCACCCTGAGGACTTCAGAGCTCATGCCTAGCCTCCATGATCATGGAAACCTGATCTTTGCATTAAGTCTCAATATAGTATCTCCTACAGTTACGCTTCACTGGCTGAGCCCTGACTAATATGAGTGGGTTCTAAATTTGGAATATTTGGCATCCAAAAGCCTTTTGTTCTGTCAAAGCCAACTCTGCAGTGATCCCCTCACAGAGAATGAAATCCTAGAGAAGGAGAAAATAACTCCAAACAGTGTGCTTTAGACTTCAATCGCCCATACTTATTGGAGAAAGGAATAAATAAGTGCTTTGATACTGGGGGATTATGTCAGGTAGGTGAGGAAAATGCCCACAACTCAGGCCACAGAAAACAAGGGAAATACAAGGACTTTCCCCAGCAGATAATGAGCCCCACCAGTGTTCTCCCCATCATGACTTTCAGGACCTCCCTCCTTCCAAGCAGGAGACAGGAAAGGTCTTTCCTGGGAGATATGGCTATCCCAAGATGAATGACCTGAAGATGCATTTGGAGTTTCTCTAGTTAAAGGCCCAATCATATCCTTCAGTGTAGCTCCCATTCAACACATGCTCACCAACCCATTCTTAAATACAGTCAAAAAGCCTGGGATCATTAGAACTCTGAGAAAATCCTCTAATCACAATGAATGAGATCAAAAGACATAACAGAAAAAAAAAAAAAGCTGGAACAAAGTAACTATGCAGAAATAAGCAGAACACAGGAACACACACACACACACACAGAGACCAGTACACTCAGAGTGATAAGAAAAGATAACTCCATTTTGAAACCTCATATTAATCTGTAAGAGCTAAGCTTCCCATGTATAAAAAATTTCACTCAGGCCTCAGGATAATCACTCTACCAATAACCAAGGACCCCACCTTCCATAACATGGCAAAATAACTTCCACACATACTATAAGCCCTTGCTGGATAATGTAAGCCCTTGCCGGAATGGAAGATGCATATGAGCTTTCCTGTTCAGAGATGGAGAGCAGCTCATGCTATGTGCATTTGACACCTATGAGTTTGCAAGGTGCCTGCTTGGCATAGCTAGAAATGATATATTCACAAACAAGGACCTGACCTCCCCCACCCAGAATCAGTAGGTGAACAGTATCCTGGTTACAGATGGTTTAATTTTGATTCCTCCTGTTTCTGGGGTCTTAATGCCCTTAGAGTCAGATTTCCATGACTTAGAGATTAATTGTTTTGTGATTACTGCTTACATGCACTTTCATGTCTCCACTGAGCCCACTGGATTTGCAAGGGCAGAAGCAACCTCACACCCTTCTCCAGTCATCTCCGCATACATAGCTGCCATGATCTGCACCACAGCAGGGGCTTGGGAGGTGCTAGTCAGTAAGCTGATTGGTTTGTTCTCACTCCTTCTCCAGCCTCACTTGGGTCAGCCTGCTGGGTTAGTGAGTGCTGGGCTCTGCTGTGACTGTGAATAACAGGAGACCTGATTGATCAGCTGGCATCCAAAGCCCTGAGTCTAGTTCCTCCAAACTATTCAAAACCCTCAACTGAGCATGGCGCAGAGTGACTAATTGCCCAGTGTTGTCCAGGATTTTTTTCAGTTTTAGCACTGAGAATTCCTTGTCCCTAGAAATCTCCCAGTCTCCCGTAGACCAGAATGGTTATTCACCTTAGCACTGGATTATAAAATCAGGAATATGAACACAGGCATTTTCCTCCTGCACTGAGAAAAAGCACTCTATCTGTAATACACTAGTCAAAAGAACTGTATTGTAAAATGCACATGGAGAACAGACACAGCACAAAGGCAAATACTGTGACATGGGAGTGATAAGAATATGGATAACAAGAAGTCCCTGCATTCAAAGACTACAGTCCTCCCCAGGGAAATAGCTACATATACAGATAAGAAATATAAGCCAGGGAATGTTTAGCTAACTCAGGATGGGGAGAGATGTCCCATGCAGAAGTGGACTAATACAGAAATTGCCGCATTGTGAAGGATCCAAACTGGACTTTTCCAGCACAATCTGGTCTGTGGCTCTTTGCCCTCTCCTTGATGATAGTGATTTCACAAATCCAGAAGCAGTTGATCAGGCCTGGAGTACTGGCTTAAAGAGAGTGTGTAATGTATCAGCTTTATAATCCACCGTAAGGCCTGCCTTGAGTTAGTAAACAAAAGTCCAGGCCTGACCAGAACTGACTTGTTTCCCTCTGTAATGACTGACCAAAACTACAAATCAGTTCCCATTCTCTTGTGCTCCTTTCCAGTCCACCTTATACTTCTAGCCACCTACCCAGTGAATTACCCAGATGTTCTAATTTCTACTTCATAAACTTCTTCTGCACCTGCTCCCAAGTCTTATTGTCCTTTCCTACTCAAAGGACAGATATTAGCATAACCTCCACACCAGTCTCTCTCTTCTCCATCCTACCTATTACTCATAAAAGAGAGTTACACCAGCAGCTCTGACCATGAGAGTTCCTCTCAGTGGTTTCTGCCATTTATATAATGAATGAAGTCTGAACATCTTGGCAGAGCACAGGAGGTCCTCTGTAATATGCTCCCACATGGACCTTCCTGTTTGCCTTTTTGCTCTCTACTCCCTAGCACAAAAGAGAACATCTGAAGATGGCCTATTTATTGTTGCTAGCACGTATCTTTGCCTCCTGACAGTCTTTTTTTTTTTTTTTAAGATTTTATTTATTTATTCATGAGAGACAGAGAGAGAGAGGCAGAGGGAGAAGCAGGCTCCCAAGGAACAGAGAGCCCGATGCGGGACTTGATCCCAGGACCCTGGGATCATGACCTGAGCCGAAGGCAGACGCTTAACCATCTGAGCCACCCAGGCGCCCTGCCTCCTGACAGTCTTATTTGGTTTACACCAGTCCTTCACAAAAATGCACTCCATCTATTGAGACCACCTCTGTGCTTCAAGACTAGGGCCAGGGTGATCTCTTCCATGACACTAGTCTGAATCATCTTGGATGGAAATGGTCTCTCTCTCAAGAATCCTAGAAACACTTAGCAAAATTACCCAATGTTGTAATCATTAAATAAAGGTCCTACCTGCATAGATTCCTGTTTTATTATCTTGGGAGCAATGATTGTAGGCTATAACTCTTTAAAATATTCTGTTTCATTTAAAATCTTGCCTTGTACATATTAGGTACTCAAAAGCTGCATTGAATTAATTACCCACAAAGAACGCTTGGGTGTAATCTTCCTAATTCCAAACACTTATATAACATTAATCTTTTAAGAGTTGAATGGCCTATGCAAAGTTTATATTCTACAGAAGTATTTTGGAAAAAGCAAGGAAATAGATGGGAAAGCTAAAGCACATATCCAAGTCTTGGGTAGATTAGAAAAAGTCGTGATTCATTTTAAGGGATCAACTTAAGCCAGAAATTTTCTAAGTAGAAAGATATACTTATTTATCCTTCCCATTGGAAAGCAGGCAATGTGACTCTCAAGCAAAAGGTAGAGAACATTAGCATATTAGCTACATGTGTCAAATCCTGACACTGATCACTTGGGAATAATCCTTCTGGAAGTGAAATAGAAAAAAATGCAGGGATTCAGATCATATCTCTCCTAGAAGTGGATATCTCATAATTACTCATAAGTGGAAATGAACTTCATGGCATCTTAACCTGTTTTAATATTCACTTTATTATTGTTAATGGCATCTTCCAAAAATAAAACCCCAGTAGACTAAATGAGTAACCAGTGATCCCATGACCCTCTTTCTACCTTGATTTTCTCTCCATTCCCTGGAAAAACATCTAGAATTCTAATGTGTGTTTGTTCCACCGTTCCTTTCAGCTTCTGACTGGGTTGGGCCTCCATTCCCACCGAGCTGGGGGGAGGTAACTGAAGGGCTGCTGTACAGCTCATTACTCACTTAGGATCCCCTTCACTTCATTATCTTGTCAACAGTCACATTTATAACACTGTCCCAGATCCCCCAGGCCAAGGGTAAACAAATCAATAGCAGGGCCATTGGCAAAGAAAGGGGATACCAGCTGAAGAAAATCAATAGGCATGATGGCTGTATGATCTTATTAACCATAGCTGCTGTTTTCAAATACTACTGTGTGCCAGACACTTTACACACATCACCTGTTATCTTCATCACCAGTAAATACAGCAAGTATTACCACTACTCTGCAGATGAGGATACCGGGCCAAATAAGTGAAGTTAGTAGTGCCATAGCTAGCAAGTGATTGTTACAGGATTTAAGCCCCGTACTGTCTAATTCCAAGCCCATTAATTTTCCACCTCACTGCCAGCACCACTGTAAGGAAAAACATAGTGTATAGGGAGCCTGGAGATCCTCATCCAAGATCAAGCCAAAGCTAATTGAGCTGCATGGCCTTGCGCCCATTAATGTGTAGTAGAATGACCTTTCAATTCCTGTAACTCTTAATATCTACACATTATATCCATGTGTTTTTTTTCTTCAAGAAATGCTAAGGAGCACTTAATATATGCCTCCTAATATACATATTATCAAGGAGGTAATGCCATAAATAAGACTCAGGTCCTGTCTTGGGAACCACATGATTCCTCCATACTGGGAATGAGACTGCGATGGAGGTGGTGCTTGACATTTCTAAAAATCACACTGGATCCCATACTTTTAAGCTTAGTTGATCCACCAATTATCACATGGTTAAAATCCATCAGAAGCTGTTGAGAACATACATGCAAATAATATCAGGTAAGTGTGGCCTGGTTTAACTCTTTTTTTTTAAGATTTTATTTATTAATTTGACAGAGACACAGCGAGAGAGGGAACACAAGCAGGGGGAGTGGGAGAGGGAGAAGCAAGCTTCCCACGGAGCAGGGATCCCGGTGTGGGACTTGATCCCAGGACCCTGGGATCATGACCAGAGCCACAGGCAGACGCTTAACCACTGAGCCACACAGGCGCCCCTGGTTTAACTCTTTTTAAGATTCATTCATCAAAAACTATGAACTGGCTATTTACAAAGCATCAGTTACAGTCAAGGTTATGTAATATCTTATTCATTGATTCTCCTGAGCAGGAAGGAAGAGTGAAATGCAAGTTTTGTTATATAAGGAGTGGAGAGCTGCCTTTTTCCTTCCTTGGAAGATGTCATTTATGTCTGGAAGATATGAGAGTCTAGTGCCATTTTCAAAAGAAAAGGTGTTGGTTCAGATGGGGTGGCTTCTTGTAGCTTCATCATCATCATCATCATCATCATCATTATTTCTATTATTGCAAACATTTACTGAGCTTTTATTATATGTCAGGCATCATGCTAGGCACTTTATCTTCATTATAACTTAATCTTTTTTTTTTAAGATTTTATTTATTTGTCAGAGAGAGAGAGAGAGCAAGTGAGCACAAGCAGAGAGAGAAGCAGGCTTCCTGCTGAGTAGGGAGCCCGATGCGGGACTCGATCCCAGGACCCCGGGATCATGACCTGAGCCAAAGGCAGACGCTTAACCAACTGAGCCACCCAGGCGTCCCATAACTTAATCTTTCAAAGAGTAACAGGCACTATAGTAATATATGCCGATCTCCGATGGAGAAAAGTGAAGTTCAGAAAATTAAGTAATTTACACAGGTCAGTCAGTGCTGGAATTACGATTGGAACCCAGGGTTGATTCCAAAGCCTGACTTACAATAAGTATGCTATTCCGTTCCCATGATTGAAACCTGGCCCTACATTCTACTTTTAAGCCCACCACAGCTAAAGACACAAAGCTTTAATTCAGGAGTCCTTAAGAGAAAAAAAGAAAGTATACATTGCCTAGAATATCTGTCATTCCTTAAAAACCAAACTATGACAGGAGTGATCGGGAGTGTGGAATCCAGACTCACAGGGTCTGACTTTTTTTTTTTTTTTAAGATTTTATTTATTCATTTGAGACACAGAGATACAGATATACAGAGAGAGAGAAAGAGAGCATGAGCAGGGGGGGAGGCAGAGGGAGAGGGAGAAGCAGGCTCTCCGATGAGTCAGGAGCTGGATATGGGGCTTGATCCCAGGACCTTGGGATCATGACCTGAGCCGAAGGCAGATGCTTAACCATCTGAGCCACCTAGGTGCCCCCAGGGTCTGACTTTAAACATGAAGTCTACTATTTGTTAAGTCTGTGATATTGGGCAAGTCACTTAACCTCTGTGACTTAGTCTCCTCACCTATAAATTAGCAATATAATAGCACTGACCTTCCTGAGCTGTTGTGAGAAAAATAAAAGAAAAAAAAATGAGTTAACATAAGAACTTAGATCTAACACAGAGCAGTATATTATTAAATAATAATACTACAAATAATTTCCAGTTGTTCTTATACTTTTAATATCAATATGCTATAAATATTATACAAGTATTATTAGTATTTGATTAGTGAAGAAAACCTAGTACTTACCATAGCCTAAAAGAGATACTCCAAAACCTTGAAAAACTTTAATATTCCCAAGCTCACCCTGATGACTTTCCTTTGAAAGAGGAATAATTTTAAAATAAGAAGCATCTTTAGAACAAGGGACAGTTTGTATGTCCATTTGATTGTTTGGGGTATCTAGGTGGCCTAGTAAACTGCATGGTCCACAATAATGCTCAATAAATTTTGTATGATAAAAATTGATTGAACTTTTATCAATAACAGTCATGTCCTGGTGCTTCTGGTAGGACCACAGGAAATATCCTCTGCTAAAAGAGCCAGGCAAAGATGTACAAAGTTTGACACTTCCCTGGAAGGGCCATCCCTCTTTCAAATAGATTAGAAACAGCTCCTCACAGCTGAGGATAGTCTACATTTGGAAACAACATATCTTAGATGCTTTTCCTTCATTCATGTATTATCTACTAGTTTAGATAGAGCAAACAAGTGCTTATATTGAATGAGGGGGCATGCTGTTCAAAACGTGCTTTTGCTTTTACAAAGAAGCCTTTTGCAAAGCAGCACAGAGCAGGGGGTAGGTCTAGGCTCCTTTCATGATGTGATTCAATTCAAACACAAAATAAAATTGCATCTTAAATCAGAAGATAACACACATTCCTTCTGCATGAGGCGAAACTAAATCATCTGTTGAAATTCTCTATGGGGAACAAAGACAGTTTGTTGTTTTTAAAAGAAACCGTAACAGGGTGCCTGGGTGGCTCAGTTGGTTGAGCAACTGCCTTCGGCTCCGGTCATGATCCTGGAGTCCCTGGATCGAGTCCCGCATCGGGCTCCCTGCTCGGCGAGGAGCCTGCTTCTCCCTCTAACCCTCCCCCCTCTCATGTACTTTCTCGCTCTCTCAAATAAATAAATAAATCTTAAAAAAAAAAGAAAGAAAAAGAAACCGTAACAAATCCTGTATAACCAAATTGGAATTCAATGTTGGCTATCTTCAAAATACAAAGGATGAGGTGTGTGTATTTAAGAAATTGGCATGATTACTGCAATCTGATATTTCGGGATGCTTGAAAACACACCATTCACTTCACGAGGAGATCAGATTAAATTAATGAATCTGAAACATCTTATTAGCCAGAGAAACATTATCCCAAAAGAAATTTCTGGACACAGTATGAGACAATTACACACATTATCAGAAATCAGAAAAGGTTGTGGTTTGGCAATCTTTTTATTTACTGAAGAACTACGAATGAACAGAAACTAAGTAAATATTTTTTTAAGAAACCAATGCTTTCAGAATGAATGAATAAAACAAGTACTTTCTTCAAAGTGAAAACTTCCTCAAATGAGTGTCTTGGGAAGCTATAAACTTGTCCAAAGGAGGGTAACATGCTCTTCTTAAAAGAGCATCTTTCAACTTCTGCCTTTCTATTGTGACACATTTGGACTGTTGATGCCCACAGCACAATGCAGTCCCAAAATTGTGCGCTTCTAGTCTGTCCTCTAACTGCATCCACCTCTCTCTTGCTTAAAAGAAGCAGAATATGGGGGCGCCTGGGTGACTCAGTTGCTTAAGTGTCTGACTCTTGATTTTAGCTCAGGTCATGATCTCAGGGTTGTGAAATCCAGTCCTACGTCAGGCTCGTGGAGCCTGCTTGAGATTTTCTCTCTCCCTCTCCCTCTGCCCCTCCCCCCTTCTCAAGCACTCTCTCTCTCTCATAATAATAATAATAGAAGAAGAAGAAGAAGAAGAAGAAGAAGAAGAATAAGAAGAAGAAGAAGAAGAAGAAGAAGAAGAAGAAGAAGAAGAAGAAGAGAAGGAGAGGCGGAAGAGGAGGAGGAAAAGGAATTCAAGGGAGAAAAAACAGTGACATCATTGGGTTATTGCTGATTTTCCCTTCTCACAATCCATCTCACTTTCTAGGAAGAAAACCTTGGCTTCCCTGTTCTCAGCATATGTGTTTAATACTGAGCTGACCCCTTCACCCTCTCTAGGGCCTTAGCTGGGTGCTTTGAATTCAGGAATGGCCATTCAGTGTATCCCAATGATTTTAACATTGTAATCATCTGACATTGTCACCTGACACAAATTGGTCCTCTGAGAGTCAATCCAGGACTTTGGAAATTTTAGAAATCAAAGGCTTTCTTTCTTTTTTTTTTTTTTTAAAGATTTTATTTATTTATTTGAGAGAGAGAGAATGAGAGAGAGAGCACATGAGAAGGGGGAGGGTCAGAGGGAGAAGCAGACTCCCTGCCAAGCAGGGAGCCCGATGTGGGACTCGATCCAAGGACTCCAGGATCATGACCTGAGCCGAAGGCAGTCGCTTAACCAACTGAGCCACCCAGGCGCCCGAAGGCTTTCTTTCTATCAGAAAGTAGTATTTAAGTATGGTAGTATTTAAGCTTGGAGTTGCTGATTCCACCTTTGTTATTCTTGAAATCCTGCCTGAGACTGAAGCCCCACAGAAAAGTAAGCAGAGGTAAAAGTAGAGCAAGAAACAGAGAGATTGACAAAGAGTAAATCATGGTCACATTTGAGCTTCTGAAGCAAAGCTTACACTCCGAACCTTCCATTTTCACCAACTATTATATTCTCTACTATCACCACTGTTTAAGCTGGTATGAGCTTGATATACCCTTGAAACAGTTCTAACTGATGGCGAATCACATTCATGTCTTAGAGACCCACCATGGTTCAGAACTGCCCATTTAGAACACATTTGTATGCTTCCCTGGAAGTTACATTTACAGTTGCATTTCCAGTCTTAAAACAAAACAAAATATCAGCTCTCTATGTTCCTACAATCTTAAACTGCTTAAACTAACTTTATTGAGTGTGTGTTAAATACCAAATGCTTTATATATAGTGTCTCATGTAATCCTTACACAGCTCTATGAATTAAATGAGTCAAGTGTCATCGGCCTCATTTTACTGATGAGGAACTACAGACAGATTGGACAACTTCCCCGTGGTCACATGACAGCAATTACAGAACAGAGAACCAAACATGTGTCACTCTGCCTCTGAAAAGCTGAGCATCTTTCACTTTTTAACTTTGCTTCTCAGTTTAATATCAACTCTACCAGATTTGAATCATAAGGGGAACCCAACTCTACAAAATCAAAAAAGAAATGAGGGTGTATGCAGTCTTCCAAAATGAGTATTTGAAGTACCCACCTTTCATTTATATGGATAAATTCTACTGTGCTTTCTAAAAATGGCAGCCATAATTCACCTTCTACAAGATGCTTGAGAAATAATTTAACATAAAAATAATGAGGGCATTCATTCAACAATGTGCTTGAAGTTCAAAAAACAAACAAACAAACAAACTGAGGGATTTGGAAGAATTCAAGAATCCTGCTTTATAGATACAGTTAAAACTCACTCCATTTTAATAGACCAAAAAGCATCTGCAAGTGCTCACGGATAGCCCTGTAATTTCCAGATTAGCTAGGTTTTATGAAGGTTGAGAAGGAATTCTTCCAATTTCTGTATTGCGTCTTAGGACCAACTGAACTTTGAAGCTACGTGGGCAAGCAGCCATCAGACCACAAGAATAATGATTCTGCCAGGTGTGAACTTTGGCCTTTCAAACTGGCAAGTAGGCATGGAATTATGTTGGCTTCATACACAGACAACCCTATAAGCATGCCCTGAGTGCAAGTCTCTTGTTAATTCCTATTCAGTATCTGGTGGCTATGGTATAAAGGCAGTGCTATGATTTCATTCCACTTAAATTTTAACATGTTTCCATATTTTAAAAAGTAGTTACTTCCTAAATCTGTAGTACAGTTAAGAAGGCTTCTCTTGGGAAGAAAATAATAATAATAATAATAATAATAATAATAATAATAATAATAATAATAATATTTCTTAATTATTAGTTCTACCAAAAATAGTTTGTTTTTTTTTAATGTTACGATCAAATTATTTTTTAAAGATTTTATTTATTTATCTGAGACAGAGAGAATGAGAGACAGAGAGCATGAGAGGGGGGAGGGTCAGAGGGAGAAGCAGACTCCCTGCCGAGCAGGGAGCCCGATGCGGGACTCGATCCCGGGACTCCAGGATCATGACCTGAGCCGAAGGCAGTCGCTTAACCAACTGAGCCACCCAGGTGCCCAATGTTACAATCAAATTTAATGATATATTCTGGCACAATAAGTTAGGGAAAGCCAGGACCAGAAAAAAAAAATACATTAAAACAAAACCAAAACCAAAATAGGTGATTTTTATTAGAAGTTTAAAGGTTTTTGAATTCCTAAATCTGTCTGATGACCACACCCTCTCTAACTCGGGCCAAGTCAGACAGAGACTTAGAAACACACAGATAAGTCACACTATTTGAATCTAAAGAATGCATTTCTATGTTTTCTAAAGAATTATTTTCCAGAAACAGATGATCTTGTCCAAAAGGGTGGCTTGCCTAAATACATACTCTCTCTTTTTCTCTTTTTAATGTTAATTTCTCTGAAACCTATTGATGCAATAGAACCAAGCTAAATAATCTTCCTTAAAAGTCAAACAGTGTCAGTAAACCCAGGAAGAAACCTAGCAATATCCCATAACTTACCAGAGGTGAGCATCTGCAATGCAGTTTTTAATGTCAATGATTATATGTTATTTTCAGACACTAGTCTCTGCATCACAGGAATTCTCAGGAAAGAACATTTTTTTACTCACTATATATGTGTATATATATATATATGAAATGAAAACAACAACTTGTTCTTGTATCTTATGGAATACTACTAGTGATACTGAAGCAATAGATTTACTGCACTTGTTTGACCTGGATATCTACTATGAAAAATGCTTGCATATACATCCTTGCTTTAGAGTTGAAAATGTCCAACAGAGTGCTAGGCTCTTCTAAAGTGCTAGGCTCTTCTAAAATTGTGGAGTAGGACTGTTGGTGGGAATGCAAGCTGGTGCAGCCACTCTGGAAAACAGTATGGAGGTTCCTCAAAAAGTCGAAAATAGAGCTACCATACAATCCAGCAATTGCACTACTGGGTATTTACCACAAAGATACAAATGTAGGGATCCGAAGGGGTATGTGCACCCCGATGTTTTTAGCAGCAATGTGCACAATAGCCAAACTATGGAAAGAGCCAAGGTATCCATTGACAGATGAATGGATAAAGAAGATGTGGTATATATATATACAATGGAATATTATGCAGCCATCAAAAGGAATGAAATCTTGCCATTTGCACCGACGTGGATGGAACTGGAGAGTGTTATGCTGAGCTAAATAAGTCAATCAGAGAAAGACATATATCATATGACCTCACTGATATGAGGAATTCTTAATCTCAGGAAACAAACTGAGGGTTGCTGGAGTGGTAGGGGGTGGGAGGGATGGGGTGGCTGGGTGATAGACATTGGGGAGGGTATGTGCTATGGTGAGCGCTGTGAATTGTGTAAGACTGATGAATCACAGACCTGTACCTCTGAAACAAGTAATATATTATATGTAAAAAAAAATAAAATAAAATAAGATAGCAGGGGGCGCCTGGGTGGCTCAGTGGTTAAGCATCTGCCTTTGGCTCAGGTCACGATCCCAGGGTCCTGGGATCAAGCCCTGCATCGGGCTCTCTGCTCGGCGGGAAGCCTGCTTCTCCCTCTCCCACTCCCCCTGCTTGTGTTCCCTCTCTAGCTGTCTCTCTCTCTGTCAAATAAATAAAATCTTAAAAAAAAAAAAAAAGATAGGAAGGGAAGAATGAAGGGGGGAGAATCAGAGGAGAAGATGAACCATGAGAGACTATGGACTCTGAGAAAAAACTGAGGGTTCTAGAGGGGAGGGGGGTGGGGGATGGGTTAGCCTGGTGATGGGTATTAAAGAGGGCACATACTGCATGGAGCACTGGGTGTTATCTGCAAACAATGAATCATGGAACACTACATCAAAAACTAATGATGTAATGTATGGTGATTAACATAATACAATAAAAATAAATAAATAAATAAATAAAATAAAATTGTGGAGTAGGGTTTCATTTGCCATCAATTCCACTCGCCCATTTCTGTACCATCCCTTCCCGTATCCTGAATCCCTACACCATACTCTTTCTGATGCATAAGGCTTAATCCCAACAAATTCCCAGGATTAGTGTCCCTCCTTAATAATGAAGTTGATGTTCATATCATCTCCTTCAGCTCCACCTAGAGACTTCTAATAAACCAGAAGTGGTGAGGTTAATTGGGAGTCCTGTCTGCAATAGCAGTTTGGATGGGGAGGCATGCCAGCTGTCAGGAGTCCCCAAACATAAGCGCAAGAAAAAATTTTACTGAGTATTATTCCTCAACTTAACCAAGTTCTTTCCAATCTTTCCTCACAAAGTACCCAAAACAAAATGACAAGGTATCCATCGGAAATTTAGTATCTTTAGTTAGACTTTTACATTTTTGGTCTCACATATTATGAATTTAATTCAAAAGATGGGAAGACCACAGTTACATCCTACGTGGTGACAAAACTAATGGAGGGACACTGTTTAAACAAGTGGATGTTTCTAGAACTTCCATTGCACAAAGCAGATGCTATGAAAAATAACTGAGTTTTGTGGTCATGCAGCCCTAATTATCTTTCCTCCCACGATTCTTCTGATTTGGCTGAAGTGAGGATGACATGAATCAATATATATTTATGTAGCATAGGACATATAATAGACTAGATATTCTAAAATGTAATTCTGCTTCATTAAAATCAACAAACATACTTTTACTGTCTCACTGAACTTCAGGAACAAAGAATCATAAGTTTTAGGAGGACAAAACCAAGACAGTGAGCCATAAACCAATATTAGGGTTGTATGATGCAGAAATACCTGTACCAGCTTGTAGAAGAATAGAAATCCAAGCCTTGAGCCCTTGCCAAGTGCAGATGTTGAATCTGAGACTCTCACATGAAGTTTTAGTGAAAAGGAGACTAAAAAAGAATATCGCCTAACAGCAAAGGGATTAAACATAAAATCTGTCCACTTCTGATGCAGCTTTGAATTGTAAAAAAAAAAAAAAAGTAACAAAAGTAATAACATGACATGTGATATTCATAGTACAACATTTCTGCTGAAACTTCAGTCATAGGCTTGCTCTCATTCAGGTCTGCAGCTCAAACTTATACTCACTCTCTTTTCAGAAAGAAAAAAAAAAAAGTGAGAACTTAAAATAATCCTAAATTGGTAGCACCTCTTGGTACTGGTAGGATTAAATGCAAATTTTGCCTAGAGGAAGGCTTCCGAATTTTTGATCATCAGTGTTTCTACAAATTAATTTCAACAAAATATGTGTTCACACACATACAGACACACACACAGACACACACACATGAGAACAAGGAACCATAGGAAAGGAGTAGAAAACCAAAAATCACAGATTTAGACCCCTACAGACTTCAGATATTGGGATTATCAGAGGCAAAATGTTCAATAGCTATTAACATAATAATTAGACATAAAAATATAGAAACAGTAAAATGGGTGAGAACAACAGACTAAATAGATGTGTTTGAAAAAGAACAAATAAAAACTTTTAGAAATAAAATGATAATCAATGAAAAATGTTTCAATGACTGGGTTTAATGAGATATTAGGGAGAGCTGAAGAGAGAATTAGTGAATTTGAAGATGGGAAAACCAATACATTGCCCAGAATGCAAGATAGACAAAAATATTAATAATAATGATATTTATTATAAAAGTACAGTAAGAAACATGAAGATAAAAATGGAAAATGTAAGATTTACCTAGTGCAGGTCTAAAATAATTGAATAGAGAGAGTAAGAAAGAAGCCTGATTTGACATGCTGAGAATTTTTGAGAATTAATACGTGGATACATGTGAATAGTACATATGCTATAGATAGATACATAAGAGCTAATAAATAGATACAAACAGGAAACACACACATCAAAGGAGATACTTTAAAAGAAATATACTATCAGACACAAGGCTATAAAACTGCAAAACACCTAAATAAAAAAGAGGACCTTAAAAGTAGCTTGTGGGTGTTGGGGGTGGGGATGATCAGAGCACTTTCAAAGGCAGGACAGACAGCCAACTTTTCAACAGTAATAGCAAAAGACAGAAGACTAGAGTGATGTGCTGGTGAGGATTTAAATCTGACCCCTTAATAGTGGGAGAGACCTGTAGCATTTCTGATTTCCATAAACACTCTGAGTTTATCCAGTTTCAAACTGGATTGTAACATCAGTGAATGCAGAATTGGGCACAGATGTGTGTAACAGGTTCCTATGTGCTAGTGTGAGCTAGCTCCATCACATACCTGAATAATTTTCTCAATATCAGAAGGAAAATATCCTTTATTATTGAATTGTATGTCTAGCAAAATTATCTTCCATTAATAAAGGTGAAATAAAGTCCTTTATCAGATGAACGGACACTTAGACAAAGAAACTCATAAGGATTTACTTCAGAAAGAAGGAAATTAAACCTTGTAGTAAGTAGAAAGTTATGAAGTATATGAAGGATTGAGGAACAAGTAAATTAGTGACTGCATTATTAAATCAAAATAATAGTGTCAGGGCACTTGAGTGGCTCAGTCCTTAAGCGTTCAACCCTTGATTTCTGCCTGGGTCTGATATTGGGGTTGTGAGATTTAGCCCCTTGTCAGTCTCTGAGCTCAGCTTGGATTCTGCTTGGGATTCTCTTTCTCCCTCTCCCTCTGCCCTTCCTCACCCCCACTTGCACTCTCTCTCTCTAAAAATAATAAATAAATAAATAAATAAATAAATAAATAACAACAACAATAATAAAATGATTATTAATAGGAGGGGGGATGAAAATAAGAAAATAAACACACAAAATTCAATCCAGAGGTTGGTCAGTGGTGACTGGCTCATTCAACTGCCATTTTGGAGGCTAAAATCGACATTTTCTGGACCTGACTGCAGCTGGGTTTCTGGACATGCATAATGTTCTGGAAATTAAATAAGTGTATGGATCTGGAAGGCTGCAGTGAGACAGGACTCATTTGTATGCCTCTTCAGCTGTTCCTACTGGCAAGTAAAATCATGGTAACATGAAGTGTCTTCCGCCATCACTTTTCAGAGACCTTTCCTGCTTCCTGGGGAGGAGTACTGCAGGACTGGGGCCTCAGGGGCTTCTGGACTCTAGCCTCTCATCAGTGATGGCCCCAGAGCTAATAGCTTCCCATAAATCCCCTCACAATTGCTGAATAGTCATTCCAAAAGACTGCAACAAGAATTTACCAATACTGGAAAGGGAGCCACAATTTTGCAAGCAACTCATTTCCAGTGTTAAATGCATTCTGGTTCAAAATGCCCCAAAAAGTTGAATGAATAGAAAATAAGGAAGCAGAGACAAATCCAGCCATACAAGCAACCCCAAAATGTAGAGAGGCTTACATTCGCCAATTTATAACCCAAAGATGGTCAGACTGGATAAAGTACAAAATCCAGCCATATATATGTTCTTCACAAGATTGCACACAGGCTTAAAGAAAAAGAAAGATTAAGAATATGCTAATCATGGGGTGTCTGGGTGGTTCAGTGAGTTAAGCATCTGATTCTTGATATCGGCTCAGGTCATGATCTCAGGGTCCTGAGATAAAACTTTACATAAAGCTCCCTGCCCAGCCTGCTTGAGATTCACTCCCTCTCCCTCTACCCCCACCCCTGCTTGTACTCTCTCTGTCTCTCTTTCTCTCTCAAATAAATAAATCTTAAAAAAACACCAAAAGTATGCTTATCGTGATGAGCACTGAGCAATGTACAGAATTGCTGAATCATTATATTGCACACTTAAAAAGGATATAACACTGCATATTCATTATACTTGAATTTAAAAAGAATAAGAAAGAAAAAAAGGGAAGAAAAAGAAAAATTGAAAGGATATATATGGGAAAAGATAGCCCACACAAATGAATCCGATTTACTAATAACAGACAAAACAGACTTAACCCCAAGGAGAAATTAATTTAAAAAGACCACTTCAGTATGAAAAAAAAAGTGTTCAATTCATCAAGATACAAAAATTTCTTAAAGACCCTCATTGTATATAAGATGAAAATTCACAGAACTTCTGGTAGAAAAAAAAAGAAAATCCACTATTATAGGAGATTTCAATCCTCTTTCAATTGGTGAAGAATTAATGAAGAGATTAAGCATTTGAGCAATCCAATAACTGGATAGCCCAAATCCTTAATTTCTTTAAGTAAAAATTAAGAAAATTTAAGTAAAAAAATAAACGTCTAAAATCAATTAATTAGAAAGTAAGTAAACTATTATTTTATTCAACTTCTATGTTAATATGCCTTACTCAGGCTTCTATAAAGTAGATATAAATGCCAGCCCCAAACCCTGCCACATATATATCTCAGCAAGTCCTATACCGGAAACCTTGGTTTTAGATCTTGCATGTTATAGGAGCAAGAGCTTCCAGATTTGAATCGCCAACCAGCCCAATGGAAATTATTTATTTCTTCATTGATTTCAACAAAGCCCACTGGAAAGGAATGCACAGGAACAAACCTTTGACTTTGCCCAAGGTGAGTGACCGTATGGCCCTGAATTCGACTTCTGGGGAGAAGTTGTAACTGAGTCGCAGTTGCTGATCCACCTGCAGAAAAACAGAAAACAAAGGTATATCAGCAGAGGTCTGTAACTAAAGGGCATAAAACCCTCCCATCTGGAAAGAGCTTGGAAACACACACAGAGCAGATCCCTCTTTGGGACTTTCTCTCTGGAGAGATGAGAAATGTCTCGCTAATTCTCCCACAATGCACTCAAAATATTCCTTTCTTCCCTCTTGGTTAAATAAAGGCTTTCATACAAGTCTTCTCCCTGGGAAATTCTGTACAGCTTTAGACAGGTATTTATCTCCCCACCGAGATTTTCTCACCAAGTTCTTTGCTGCAAACAAGCAAACAAATGAAGCCTTCTTGGGGCCACGCTGTGCAGGACTGACATTGAAAGGAAAGCACACACTCATTCCCCATTTCTTCCTTCTCCCCATTTGGCCCTTGCTGCCTCCTTTGCTACAATAATTCTAACCTGGTCCTATTCGGGTGTGGATGGGGGGATTTTCCTGAGCAAATATGTCAGTTTGACAAAAAGTTGGACCCTGGGGAGGATAGGCTAGCAGAACAGTTGCCACCAACATGAACACCTGATAAGCACCCCTCACAGGGGTGAGCAAAGGCCACCACTGGAATTCTTTAGGACTTTATTTCCAGGATAATCCTTTAGGGCACCCTCCTTTTCTGGCCTACTGGTAATCCCAGCTCTATCCCCTTCTTCCACTCCTCCTCATTCCAAGACAGTGTTACCCATCCATTCCCAGCCTTTTTGGTCTAGTCAAATCTGCAATTTCTTCTAGGCTCTACACTGAACATTCACATGATGTGAATAGGTAATTATGAATCTTTAAAACTGTATGCCCAGCCGCACTCTCCACTTGGGAGCAGCTAACCCAGGATTAATACTCAGTTTTCCTAGATCCCACGGTCCCTCCACCCACTTCTGCTCAGATTAACCATTCCCTAGAATCCTCTGGGTTCTGTAGCAGTTTCTGCTGTGAGAGAAGTCACTGGCTATGACTTCTGGTGCATGATTAGATACCTCATTACTATTTCATTTATGAAATGAGACTGGAATAATATTTGCTATGTATTGAATTCTTGGTATGTATGAGACATCATATTGAAGCATCTTTTAAAATATATGCCTCCCTATAATACTGTGAAATAGGCATTATTACCCCTGTTTTACAGACTAAGGAACTGATATCTTAGAGATCAATAACTTGGGCAGGGCCGGACAGTGTCACAAAGCAGTGTCCCTTTGTCATGTGACCCACCCATCACTCTTTATGGCGTTTGCTTTACTCGTCCACACCTCTCTAGATATCTGAGCAACTCGTAGACAATCATTGTATGTTTTTACTTCTGGCTTTCAACAAAACTCATCAACAAACATCTGAGAATCTACTATGTGCCAAACACTATTCTAAGTGCTCCATGAGTCTACCTCATCCAGAAAGCTTTCCTTGATGTCTTGGTTAGATCAGGTGACACTCTTCTCTACGTTCATGGTGGCTTTTTTTTTCTGCCCCTAACTTTGAATTTAAAGTGCTGCGTTATAATGATCTGCTTCTCTCTCTTTCTCCCTCCCACCCTCACTAAACTATTGCCTCTTTAAGAATTCAGACATTTTAGCAATATATGTTTTCTTTAGGACCTTTTACAGAAACTGGCAAAGTAACTCCTAACATGGGTTTGTTGGGTGAATAAATAAACATCTTGTATTGATTCCCTTTCTATCTTGGGGCTATGGGGACATAGTCGGTCACATCACCAGGATGCTTATCACTGCCTGGTAGCCCTTACACCTTTAGGTACAACATAGGGTTTTTGGCCCCCATGGTGCCCATCCACAATTTGTTTAATGCTCATGGATTCAGATTCAGTCCTTGCCCTGAAGGAGTTTTCTTTCTGCCCTACTTCAGAGCTCTTTCCTGCCTCTTCTACTCTCTAAAACTGCCCCTTCCAGTAGGGGCAGGGTCCTCCCCTTCTGTGCTCTTGCCCAGGTTGGAGAGGATGCTGAAATGAGTGGGAATTCCCTGTGGAGTTGAGAACAGTAGAAGGTTGAGCTGAGATTCCCCTAGATTCTGCCCCTCACCTGCTCCCCAGGGTCCATAAGATCAGCTCCTTATGCAAGTTGTTCCTGAACCTTGACAGTTCCATACTCAAATGTCACACATGGGAGAGCTCACTGTTCAAGTAGCTGAGTCATCCCTATCCTGCTATTCTGTTTCGTGGGAACTTACGTAGTCTTTAGCACTTAAACCCGATGACTAATTAAGGAGAGAAGGTGGCAAATGACACCCAGTTAAGGGAGTTTTTAGAAAAAACATGAGTATTTGGAGAGGAAGGAAAGATGACTCAAACGATACTTGAGGCTACTGCTGGACTATGGATAGTTGGGGGATGGGTTCCAGCACTAACATGGAATATGGGCACCTAGCATTAGGACTGGTTCAGGTGCTGGGTTACCAATTTGAAAAAACTTAGCAAATTCATAGGACAAAAGCACACAAACAAAAAAGAAAGGTGTACTAGAGATACTTATTTTCAGGCCTTCAACATTTATAATACGGGCTATTGCAATCACTGAGGTATTCAGTGGGAAATACATTATTTTGTCATATTTCCTTTTATTTGTTTTTATGGTTTAGTATTGTTTTTGTTTTTAATTATAATTGGTGGGGTGGTAAGGGGTGAAAAATTGTCTGTAGTCCTTTATAACTATTGGATGTCTAAAGTTTGAAATCTGGCCTTAGAGAAGCTTTGTTGATCTCAGAATCTAGGATGCCCAGTGGTATTGTCAAGTTGTTAAATGGGATGGAAAAAAGAAGAAAATGGAACAAACCTTTTTTGAATAAGTCCTACATGGCAGGCTTCATGCTTGGTCTTTTAGCTATGTTCTTTCAAAAACCAACTGAGCTCAGTTTGCATCCCCCCTCTTTTTTTAAAAAAGAGATTTTATTTATTTATTTGACAGAGAGAGACACAGCAAGAGAGGGAACACAAGCAGGGGGAGAGGGAGAGGGAGAAGCAGGCTTCCCGCGGAGCAGGGAGCCCGATGCGGGGCTGGATCCCAGGACCCTGGGATCATGACCTGAACGGAGGGCAGAGGCTTAACGACTGAGCCACCCAGGCACCTGTCTTTTTTTTTTTTTTTTTTTTTTTAAAAAAACAAAAAACTAAAGCCCAGAAAAGTTTAAAAAGAACTTAGATAAAATAACGTAAGTAGTGGAGCACAAATTCACACTCAAGTCCTATAGGGATACCTCTCCTGACCTCAGGATCTTCATCTCTGGAGAAAAAAGGAAGTAATTACTTTATTTCAAAAGTTCCTACCACCTCCTTCTTCATGAGCTGGCATTTTGGTAAACTGGCTTTATCTGTTTAATGTCACGTATGCATTTCAAATAGGAACACTGAAGTTCACCTCCACCACCAGGGCATTTTGGGGGGCACTTGTACCTTAAAAAACACTAGCCAAATTACAATTCTCAAATCATCTCCAGGAATACTTGCTCCTGATTGCAGGCCCAGAACCCATGACCTCCTTCTTAGCATCACAAAGAAAGACAGGAGGGAGAATAGCAACTCAAGGCCTGGGGGTTATGAGGGAATCTGTTTTTAGGTACTGGATGCCTCTGGTTGGTTGAGTATGGTGATGCCAACTCCCCTCTCTCTCTAATCAATTCTGATTCACAGGGCCTAAGGGCAGGACTGGAGATGTAGTAGGAGCCTATCCTTTTCTGTTTTTACTGAACAGTTTGTTCTAAGCAGGAAGGATGGAGAAATATAGACAGGAAAAGAGGGGTGGGACTATCAAGGAGGCAGGTGTATTATGTTACTGTGTCAATGAACTGATTTAAAATTATTAAAAAAATAGTCTCTGCCCCAGTTTTTTTTTTTTTTTTTTTTTTTAAGATTTTGTTTATTTATTTGACAGGGAGAGAGACAGCGAGAGAGGGAACGCAAGCAGGGAAGTGGGAAAGGGAGAAGCAGGTTTCTCGCTGAGCAGAGAGCCCAACACGGGGCTCGATCCCAGGACCCTGGGATCATGACCCCAGCCGAAGGCAGCCGCTTAACGACTGCGCCACCCAGGCGCCCCTCTGCTCCAGTTTTTTTTCTGCACCCTCAAGGTTTTGGAAATAATATGTTCTCAACCAACATGTGTTTATCATTCACTATTAAATTGATTGGTGGAAATCTTTTTATGGAAAAGAGAAGGAAATGCCTCTTATTGTTCTCTCACTGACCTGTTTGTGTCTTTCATTTGTGGAAAAGAATACAAGAAACATAAAGAAGGAAAACTGAATCATATGTACACATACTCACCAGAATGCATCCTGCATGCCCCATCAGTGCCTCAGTGAAGACATTCAATGAGAAGTTATCATTCCCATCCCTTTTATCCTCCAACCTTGCACCAAACTAAACTTTCTCCAAAGATGTGTCCCCCTATTTCAAGAGTTAATTCTAGAGGGAAGCTCATTATATTAAAACCACTCAGGGACGGTTTTTTTTTTACCACACATTGGACAATTATTCTTGAACCCCCACTCAATCAAGAAAACTAATAGTCAACTTTGACTTCTCCCATAACCCACATCCAAAAGGTTGCCCAGTGCTACTGATGTTACTTCTATGACATTTCACATCTCCATGTCAATGGTTCACCCACTGCACTAATTGAAGCCCTCATGATCTCTTTCTGACCGGCCTCTGTCTTACGTCTCATCACTCCCAAATGTGTATTTCCATGCAGTGATCACAGTGAGCCCCTGAAAATGAAATTGTACTTCCCCTACCTATAATCCAATGGTTTCCCTTCCCTTCTCCACAGGGTCAGTTTGATCTCCTCCACATAATAAATTAAGCCTTGTGGAATTTATTCATTTCATTCATAGATATTAATTGAGTACCTGCTATATGTTAGGCACTGCTTGATAAAGTGGGGGTTCTATGGTAATAAAAACAGAAAAAATCCCTGTCCTCTAGAGGAGAGGGAAGACAAAAAATTAGATAAATAAATAAATTATATTGAATGTTAGATTGTGTTTAAGCACTGTAGGGTGGATGTCAAAGGGCTAGGTCGCTGTATTAAACAAGGTGATCAAAAATGTTCTCATTAAGAATAGCTTTTTGAGTGATATCCTGAAAGAAGTGCAAGTACAACTAGGAATGTAGATAGATGGACAATAGCATTCTAAGCAAAGCATAGTCAAGTATGTTCAAGAGCCCTGAAAACAGCAAGGAGGCCAGAGTGGCATGAGTAGAGTCAAAGAAAATACTGATAGATGAGGAGTAACATGGCAATGGAGCTGTGGATGCTGGGTCACGGGACCCCCTTAAGCTTCTCAAGGTCTTTGGCTTTTACTCTACATGAGAAAGAAAACCACTGAAGTGTTTGGATGTAAGAGAACCATCTGATTAATGTTTTAATAGGATCTCTCTGGCTGCTGTGTTGAGAACAGGTTGTAGGGGAACAAAAAGTGAAGGAGAGATCTGTCAATTAAGATGCAACTGTAAACTGTAATAATCCAAGGAAGAGATGAGGGTGGCTGGGGCATGGTAGAGGCTGTTGATCAACAGGATGCTGTATGTGAGAGAAGAGAGATATCAGAGATGACACCATAATGTTTAGACTGAGAAGTTGCCAGAATAGAGCTGCTATTAACTGAGGTGTGGAAGATTATGGGGGTAGGGAATGTTTGGGGAAAGATTTTCAGTAACTCGGTGTGAAATATGTAACATTCGAGATGGTTAATAGACATTTAAGATATGCCAAGTAGGCAATGATAGGTCTGAAATTCAGAGAAAGGATTGGAGTTAAATGTAGCTTTGGGATTAATTAATCAGCATTCTATGGCATTTAAAGATGTGAGTCTGAATGAGATTAGACACAGAATGAGTGTAGACACAAAAGAAATGAAGATGAGTCTTGGGATGCTCCACTTCAGACAATGATGGGAAGGCAACAAAAGAGAAGAGAATGAGCATCCAGCAGATACAGAAGAAACAACAGGTGAAATTGATTTCCTACAAGTTAAATAAGAATGTGTCTCAAGAGCAGAGGCATCACTGCATCAAATGCCAATGGGAAGATAAGTAAGGAGAAGATTGCTAGATTCTGTAAGATCACTGGTGTCTTGAGAAGTATAATTTTAGTCCAGCACAGAGACAAATTCTTCACTGGTTTAAGAAAAAAGGAAGGGCAACTTGGAAGACCAAATATATAAACATTTCCAAGGATGTGGGCAATAAACTGAAAGAGAAAATGGGACAGTACATGAAGTCAGACAAGAGAGAGGTTCCCTTCCCTGACCTAGAGAGTGATTTTTGTCATGTTGTGTTGTGTTGTGTTGTGTTGTATTGTAATTGTGTTTTTAATGAATGCAATCCTCGCATGTTTATGCTTTGGGAAGCCATCCAAACAGAACTGGGAAATGTTGACAAGGGAGGGGAAGTTGCTGGGGTGATGTTCCTCAGTGTGATATGAGACCTGTTATCACAATAAAGAAGAAAAGAAAGTCATCTCATACAAGTGAAGATGGGGTTGTAATTGTTGGGGTGTAAGGGGAAAGAAGGAGGTTTAAAATTATCATCTAAGAGATCAAAAGTGATGGATTAAAAAAAAATAAGAGGCAATTGCTGGGCAGATGGAAGAGCTCATTTGAAGTCATGATTCTGAATAGGATGATGTGGACTCTGCCAGTTCTCTGTTGTCATGTGCCCTCACCTGATCCCTGCCTTTTATACCAAGACCCCTGGAATTCCAGAGTGCTTGCCACACACTATGCTTTTCTGGACATCTTTGCTGATTCTCACATGGACCCAGCATCTGAGCATTTCTTTCTCTCTTCTCCACTTAGCCAATTCCTCCTCACCTTCATGACTCAGTTTATTCCTAACTTTCTCCAAGAAACAAATATTGATTCCCAGAAGAGATCAGTGACCTCATCTGTGCTCCCATATCACCTGCGCACATTTCTCCCCTAGCCCTTGCCAGTCTCTTGTGATTTCCTCTTCAGCTGTGTGTCCTCCTCTTATACTCCAATTCAGGGTTATCAAATTTGATCAGGCTTCAGAATCACCTGCTACCCCCTGCAAAAAAGTTGTCTTTAAGTATATCTGATGTAAGGCCCAAGAACTTGCATTTCTAACAAGGTCTCAGGTGATGTTGATTCTGGTAGCAAGAGGGGAACACACAGTAGTTCAGTAGTTCAATTTTGTCTAGTTCTTCAAAAGCTGGAGTCAAGTGTGCTTGATATCTATCCCCAGAACTTGGCTGCACGCTTGGCTCAGGGTAGAAACAGAAAATTTTACTGAACAGCCAAAGCATATTTGACTGAATGAGAAGTAGTAAAGTAAGGTACCTGAATGGTAAGCTCTCTTCCCTCCCGGTCAATGTTCAAGTGGTGTATCCTTCTGTTGGCAAAGTTCTCTGCATCAATATTGAAAACCTGGGTTTCTTCCTTGCTTAGCTGATAGCGAACCTGTAAGCTTCCTTGAAAAAAAATATTAGAAATTAGAATTAAACTTATGCAAAAATGTGATCAGATTATCTTTTAGTTGATCATTACTCTCTTCTAGGGATCTATGTCTCAATCCTTTCATTATTCAAATTTTTAAAAATGCTATATTACTGTATGTATATAGTATATAGCATAAGCATGTATATACATATACCAATATATATGCTATATACTATATTAATATATATATACACCATATATACTATATAAATTTTATTATTCAAATTTTTTTTTAAGATTTTATTTATTTATTTGAGAGAGAGAATGAGAGAGAGCACATGAGAGGGGGGAGGGTCAGAGGGAGAAGCAGACTCCCCGCCGAGCAGGGAGCCCGATGCGGGACTCGATCCCGGGACTCCAGGATCATGACCTGAGCCGAAGGCAGTCGCTTAACCAACTGAGCCACCCAGGCGCCCCCATTATTCAAATTTTTAAAAATGTTATATTACTATAGCATCTAGGTCCATATGGAAAATCCTAAGTATAGGTACAAAATTAGTGTGTGTGTGTGTGTGTGTGTGTGTGTGTGTTGGTGATGAAAAACCGTAATTCCAGGTTGGAAAATAAAACAATCACAAGTCTATTGTGTAATTGGATTGTGAAAAATTTTAGTAAGATAGAGTCCTTTTCTATTCTCTCTTCAATTCCTACCATTTCTTTTTTTTTTTAAAGATTTTATTTATTCATTTGACAGAGATAGACACAGCGAGAGAGGGAACACAAGCAGGGGGAGTGGGAGAGGGAGAAGCAGGCCTCCCGCAGAGTGAGGAGCCCGAAGCGGGGCTCGATCCCAGGACTCTGAGATCATGACCTGAGCCGAAGGCAGACACCTAATGACTGAGCCACCCAGGCGCCCCCAATTCCTACCATTTCTTATAATTCATTTTCTTCCTAATTCCCTTCATAGAATTTCATAATACATACTGTGAAATAAGATTATAAAATAATCTAAGCCAGAATAGAAGAAAAATGTTTGGCCTATTAAACTGATACACAGTTGAATCAGTTGATACAAGAACCTCTATAACTAATGCTGGTTTTCCTGGTTCGCTCTCTCCTTTTTGGTCTATTATTGTTTGGGTTTTTATCACTTAAATATGAATAATAGCTCTGTAGCAGTGGCATATTTGGTACTGAGAGGAGTTGAGCTGCGGTGGTGGTGCAAATGGGCAGGTGTAGGACAAGGGGACCTGACCACAGCCAGCCTATGGTAAGGAAACACACATTGTGTGCATTAGTGGGCTGTTGGGTGGCATGCTCTTCCACACTCCTTCCAATTCTAAGAATCTGGGCATGTTCATATTTAATTACACCCAATAAACTAAATTAGCATGTGATAATTGTGTGTCAGGTATGGTGATGAATACCACATTCCTTGAGGGTATTTGGACTCTTACCATCCCACTGTCTGAGTAATTCATCTACATACATATTCTGTGTGCATTTGTTCATTTTAAAAATCACTTTTATTTTATATATCTTCTCTCACACCTGCCTCATGATCATCTATCTTACATGTTAATAATCTCATAGGGATTCTGTCTATCAAAGTATTCTGAAGCTTCCCCAACATCAGTTTATGTCTAAAATACTTCAACCAGTTCTTCTAGAGCCATAGAAATATTGATCTCAATTTCTTAGGAGTTTTGGTGCAATCAGTATCTTCTGCTCCTACAGGCCCTGTGCTCATCTCTACCCTAACAGGTACTGGGCTGTGTTATTTGTATACTCACTTGTCTTTCACACAAATCTGTAAGCTCCTTGAACATCTGCACATATCTTAGATTCCTAGTGTCTGGACCATAGTAAATACTCAGTAAATTTTAAAGGAAGGAAGGTAAGGAAGGAGGGAGGCAGGGAAGGAGAGGAAGAGAGGAAGAGAGGAAGGAAGGAAGGAAGGAAGGAAGGAAGGAAGGAAGGAAGGAAGGAAGGAAGGAAGGAAGGAAGGAAGGAAGGAAGGGAGTACAAACCAACAAATTCAGTGGGGCTTAGAAAATGTTTACATCTGAAGAAATAACTCCTCTCAAATAGTACAAATCTAGGTGATACATATTCTCAATAAATCCAGAGACCAATGAATTATTCTTAGAAACTGTTTCACCTTGGTATTTATTGGCCCAAAGTTGGGAGAACCTCTGGAGAATACAAGTGGCATGCTTAAGGAACTGGATAATTCCTGAAGGCCCCCTCTATAATTTAGTAGTGTCTGCACTAGTTTATCCCCCTGCATCTGAGGCTCGGATGTTTCAGGGAATTCATTCAGGTTTGGATTCCAACAACTGCCTTCAACATTTTGTCTCTCGTTAGTATTTAGGGTTTATCTCTTTCCCATGCATCTGGATTTGCCTTATATATCTAGTCCAGTGTTTTTCAAATTGGTTTTAAATTAGAACACTTTTTGGGCACCTGGCTGGTTCAGTCGATAGAGTGTACAACTCTTGACCTCAGTGTTGTGAGTTCAAGCCCCATATTGGGTGTAAGATTACTTAAAAATATAAAATATTTAACAAAATAGAACACTTTATTCAAATGAAATCTAAAGTGAAATTTATAGAAAACAGAAAAAAAAAAAAAAAAACTTAGATCTTCTTGAGTTGAAGTAAGAGTGGGAGGCTATCTCTAGGCTGCTGTTGCCACTGTCCTCTCTCCCTCCACCCACCTTTACTCCACAACCTCATGTTGGCCAAAAGAACCCTGGTCTCCCAGGAGCATAGTAGAAAACCTTGCCTCTTCAAAGTGACAACTCAGCCTACCAGGACTTGGTTATATCTGTTCTGGACAGCTTTGTATCACTTATGTGCACCCCATAGGACAACCCATAGAACAGTCTCTCCCTGCAGTCCTGACCACTGGGACCCCACACTCCAAATACCCATAGGCACATAGGTTTGACAAGCTTACAGTTGGATTTGCCTAGGCTTTAACTTGGTCAGTGACAGATTTTCTGTACATATCTATGTGGATGTAGCTGCCTGAGGAGAGAGACCTTCAGGTTAAGGAGAAGCCAAGCTTCCCTTGGAAGATGTTGGACTTATTTTCTTTCTTTTTTCTTTATTTCTTTTTTTCTTAAACAACATACATTTATTTTCCCTGGACAATAGTTCTGGATGCTAGAAGAGCAAAATGTTTTCTTAAAGGCTCTAGGCTAGGATATTTTTGTGCCTCATTTTAGCTTCTGGTGGATGCTGGCAATCTTGGCATTCCTTGGCTTGTAGATGCATCACTCTGATGTCCTTTGTCTTCACATGACCTTCTCTCTGTTTCTCTCTGTTGGCCCTATTTTCACATCTACTCTAATACTCAAAAGGATACCACATACCATTTGTAAGTCATTTTATTATTCGTATCCTCCTTGAAAAGTGTCTACTCATAAAAATGGAAAAAAATATGAAATAGAAACTCAAAACTGAAAAGTCCAAATAATATCTAGTTGAATTCCTTGAGTTGGGCCTTAGGGTAAAGATTCTTCCATGTCAGTTATTCCAAACCATCATTTTGTTTTCTTTTCTCTAACTGGTTCCCACTTTTCCAGTCTTCCTACTCAACTGTCTTCCACACTGCCATTACTGTATTATAACACATATTCAGTCATGTGACTCTAGCACTTAAAAAAAATTCTAAGCCTCCTAATTCTACACCATATATTCCAACTTCTTAGCCTTATGTACGAAGTCTTTTTTTTTATCCTTTCCAACTTTATCACATACATATTTTTCATATCTGAATCATACCTGAACACTCAGCATCTCTCCAGATAATGTCCCTCTTTACCTCTGTGTGTTTTTCTTTTCCTTTGCCTCCCCATCTGCCTGGCAAGCTCCTCCTCATTCTTTAAAACCCAGCTTATGTGACCCAGATCTTCACTAACCTCTAAGACTAGCATAATCTTTTCTTTTACTATATTGCCACTATGCTCACTTTTAGTAACAAACCCAATTTATCATGTTTATTTTGTGTTTCCTCTTGAACTTAAGGTCCCCTAAGAAGGATAGTTGCTTATTCATCTTTGTGTCCACAAATTATAACACAGGGTTTGCTATCTTAAGTCTCCAGAAGATTTTTTTTTTTTTTAATAAAAATCCACTCTGGAGAATTTTATTACCACTGCACCAAAATTATAAACTAAAAATTACTCAATGTCTAATGTGTGCCAGATACTAAATAAATAGTTACAATATTATAGTTCTATTTTTAAGAAGTTTATAATCTAGTTGAAAGCAAAAGCAAGGTCATACATGCCTACTGTATTTTAGACATTAAATCCTGTACTAAAGATATTTCTTTTCTTTTCTTTTTTGTTAAGATTTTATTTTATTTGAGAGAGTGAGAGAGAGAGAGAACGAGTGGGGGGGGGAGGCAGAGGGAGAAGCAGACTCCCTGCTGAGCAGAGAGCCCAGTGTGGGGCTGGATCCCAGGACTCCAGGATCATGACCTGACCTGAAGGCAAGCGCTTAACTGCCTGAGCCACCCAGCCACCCCTAAATATATTTTCTCTTTCTTTCTTTCTTTCTTTCTTTCTTTCTTTCTTTCTTTCTTTCT
>NC_058405.1:87262825-87314606 GCF_002201575.2 Neomonachus schauinslandi
TTTCTTTCTTTCTTTCTTTCTTTCTTTCTTTCTTTCTTTCTTTCTTCCTTTCTTCCTTTCTTCCTTCCTTCCTTCCTTCCTTCCTTCCTTTCTTTCTTTCTTTCTTTCTTTCTTCTTATGTTCAGTTAGCCACTGTATAGTATATCATTAGTTTTTGATGTAGTGTTCAGTGATTCATTAGTTGCATATAACACCCAGTGCTCATCTGGCTCCCTTCTTCTAATGCCTGTATTTCATAATCTCTGGTGTAAGAATTAATCTCACCAACTACTTGGTGTTTCTCATCCCCTTCACATCCTCTTTTTTCTCCTGACTCAGCTCAAACTGCCTGGTCCATCACTATAAATCATGCTCTCTGACAGGGTCTTAATTCCCTTGGCTACTCTTTACTGAATGGACATATTTGCTTGGTAGAATTGTAACTATTAAAATGCAACCTATGCTTTCTCTATTCCTGCCCAGTTTAGCTGGCAGAAGACAATACAAATCATGCAGACTGTTCGTAGGCCACTTCATATTTCTCCCCAACTTCAAGTGGGTCTTTCTTATGTCCTGTCTCTCAGTGTATTTACTAAGTCAGTGTACTTGCTGGCTCAGACAGTTCTTTAATGTCTTCTCTTCTATCCTCTGGCCCCCAACTCTGCCTTCTTCCCCACTCTCAGCTGATGACTCCTGCTCCTCCAAGAAAACTGAGGCAACCAGAAAAGAACCCCCACAATCTCCTGACACCATATTTACTAACCTATCAATTTCTAAACCCATATGTTCTACCTTATATTATTTAACTTAGATAAACTGTCTATGATTTCACCTAATATCATTTTATGCATTCCTTGTCATCCTCCTCATGTACTTGACGACATCACTCAGGCAACATCCCCCTTTCTTTACAATTTTTGGTGTCATCCTCTGTACTACTTCATTCCCATTAGCATTTTTCCTATATTAAAGGGGAAAAATGAAAAGAAAACACTTCAACCTTTTTAACTTAAGCCATTGCCATACTTCTCTGTTCTCTTCTAGTCTGTAATAAAACTCCTGAGGCTTTATCTATATTTCCTGTCTCCAATTCCTCTCTCCCATTTACTTTTAAACTCCTTCCAGTAAGATTTCACCCCTCAGTCTCTACTAAAACTTCTATTGCTAAGGTCATTAATTACCTTCATGTTGCTAAATCCAATTTTCCACTCAAAATCCCCATCTTAAATCTCCTTAACATTATATACAGGTCACTCTCTTCTCTGTAAAACTCTTCACTTAGCTTCCAGAACATTATCTTTCCTAGTTTCCTTCCTTCTTCACTGGCCATCCTTCTCCCTCTTCATCACTGATTCCTCTATTTCTCCTTGCCTTTTTAATGCTGAAGTCCCAAGTCTCAGTCTATGGACTTTTCTCTATCAACACTCACTGCCTTGACAATCTCATCCAGTGTTATGGTTCCAATATTCTCTTTTTGGTTTCTTAGAATTGCTGTCACACATAGTTGGGGAAGCCAGACGTTTGAAATCAAAGTGTCAGCATTTCCACACTTCTTCTGAAGGCTATAGGGGAAAATGTTTCCTGTCTCTTCCTAGTTTCTGCTGGGACCTGATAATCTTTGGTGCTCCTTGTCTTATAGCTGCATCATTTCAATCTCTACTTCTACTGTCATGTCACATGTCTTTCTCTCTATGCGTCTCCATATGTCTATGAGTCTATGTATTATTATCCCTTCTTATAAAGACACCAGTCATTGGATTTAGAATACACTCTAATCCAGCATGACTTAATATCTTAACTAATTAGCTGTGTTAAGACACTATTTCTACATAAAATCACATTCTGATGTTCTGAGGTGAATTTGGAGGGACACTACTGAACCCAGTATATTATCTAAATGTAGACCAATTCCAAATTTATATCTCCAGATTGGTCTTCTTCCCTCACCTGCAGTCTGCTTTATGCAATTACTTTTTCAACATCTCTACTTAGATGCCTAATAACCTCAAACTTTAATATGCCCAAGACCGAATTCATGATCCTCTTTTCTAAACCTGTTTCTTCCATAACTTCCCACCTCAAGTAGTAGCAAGCCTCTACTTCCAGGTGATTGGCCCAAAAATCTTAGAACCACCCCTCATGTCTTTTTGTCTCATACTCTATTTCTACTAGGTATGACATACTTTTATGCACCCCCTTCAAAATATATACTGAGTCCAACTGTTTCTTTACCTCCCATCAATTCCATTAATAGCACACTCATCCAAACAGCCAACATTTCTCATCCAGATTATTTCAATAGCCTCCTAAATACTCCTCTTCTAGCCTTAGCCCCTTATAGACTATTCTTACCAGAGATTCTAGAACAATCCTGTTATAAACAAATCAGATGTATAAATCATATAAATCAGTATAAATCAGATCAGTCGCTATAAATCAGTATAAATCAGATCAATCATTCCCCTGCTCAGAGCACTTCAATGACTCCTTATCTTACCCAGACTAGAAGGCAATGTCTTTATTGTGGTTATAGGGTCCTATGGCTTTCATTACTTCTTTTTCCTCATCACCTACCCCATTCCCCCTTCTCACTGGGGTCCAGTTACAATGCTTCCCTTAACAGTTCTCAAACAACAAGGTTACATCTGTCTCAGACTTTCCATTCTCTCTTTTCTCTGCCTGGAATGCTTTTCTCTGGATATACACATGACTCCCCAACAATCCCACCCCCACCCCACAAATCCTCCAAACTTTGCTCAAATACCACCTGTTTAAAGAGTTCTCTGATGGTCATGTTAAAAACTGTGAGACCCTGGCCTCACTTATACATATTCCTGACCTCTTTACCCTGCTCTTCCCTCTCCCCACACAGAGCTTATCACCTTGTAACATTTTGCTTATTGTTAATATTTATTATTTATTGCCTATCTCCCTACACCAGAATGTAAGTTCCATGAAGGCAGATATTTAATAAAATGGAAGAGTCCAAAACAGAAAATATGAATATTATTCAATATACTTAGGGGAAATATTGTTTTAGTCATACAAACTGATTTTGAGTCACTATATAAAAATATTCTTTACATAGATTTTGGTTAGACACTATAGAAAGGTCTGTTTTTTTTCAAATAATTAGTTTTTAGAGTATTTATCACCATCCTGCTCTTTTCTTAATTCATATATTTTTAACTTGTTTAGTGATTTTCATTATCCATTTAATTGTAAGCTCCATGAAAAATGAATTTTAACTGTATTTTTTCCTGAGATATACCCTGTGTTGAGAAAAAAAAAAATGCCTAGCATATAGTGGGGGGCTCAATAAATATTTATTTATCTTTTTAATAGACTGAATGAGTGAACGGTTTTGATGACATATGAAAAATTCTTCTTTTATCTCACCAATGCTTAAACATATAATGCAAGCAACTATTTAAGAGTTGATCATGATAATTTTAATAATTATCATTGTTACAGCTATAAATGTTAGTTATTGTATGGGTATAATCAATAGTATTAAAATATCAGTTGCCTATTTTGTTCTAGGGATTGTCTAAAATTTTTTCTCATATTTCATCTTTATACATCAAAAATTGTAACATATACATTATTATTTTACACTAATTTTACATGAAAAGAGAATGTAGTTTGTCTAACCTGGTTGGACATTTAGTTATCAGTCATTTTACATAGATCTTCCCTCTAATCTAAGTGTAATATGAATTTCTCTGTAGAGTAACAGCCATGCTTTGCATCTCTTCTGTAGCATCCACCATATATAAATAAAGCCCTTTGGATGAAGGCATATATCTGCATGACAGTCCTACTTAGCCAGATTTCACAGAGAAAAGACTAAAAACCAATTTGTGGCCACTCTGAAGCCAAACTCAATTGTCCGGAGCTTGTCCTCAAATCACTGCATGCACAACTGAATGCTAAATTTAATGAAATGTCTCTAAAATAAAAATTTAAAGATCTTATATTTTTAAGCTTCCTGGAAAAAGGAGACATTTATACTAAAAGAATTGCAAGCCCCATGGAAGATAAAGTCAACTTTCATGGCAAAGTTAAACATTAAGGTTGTTCTTCTACTTCTGTCTTGGGCAAGGTGAGGAGAGATTAGAACCAAAAAGAATCAGCTATCCTTAAAAAAAAAAAAAACAAAAACAAAAACAAACTCAGCTATTTGAGAATTTCTCATGAGTCAGTAACTGCGATGCTCTGAGCATTCCCAAATCCACTCAGCTATGATAGTTTTCTAGGGCTCAATTCATTTCTTATTCAAAAACAACCTTGAAAAAAAAAAAAAAAAAAAAAACAACCTTTAAAACTCTCAGAGGAAGTCATAAACAGGTACCAAATCCTCCAGCTTATTTGGTGATGGGTTCTGGTTTACTTCATTTAGCCTTATTTTAAGCATCTTAATAAGTAACAATTATCTTCTTCTATTTCAGTGCTTCTGTTTATGTTTGCACAAAATATTCCTCAACCTGTCTTACCTTTAACTCAAAAGTCATTTGCATAACAAAAGAGTCCCATTACTGGGAATAAACACAAACCAACTGCCCCTCTTCCATGGTACTCTGTCCAGACCTTTGTTTCCTTTTGGCTTACATTATGGAATGTCAGCCTTTTTTCAATAAAAAGAAAAATACACTGAATGACAAAATTAGGAACTTAATTTATTTTTGTTTTTATTTTTCAAATTATATAGAAGAATGAAATCATACAGGTTCTTCTGGCTCAGGTTTGTTCTCTGAATTCAGTCTTTACGGCATCTGTAAAAGGCACAGACACCAAAACTCCATAGGAAACACTGGCTGGTGCTTTATGTGCTCTGAGACTTCATGGAACTACTAAAGATCTATTTTCCTTTCTGCTGAGACCCAATTAGAGTTCACTTACATTTAAAAACTCTCTCCTCTTATTTGTATATGATTTATGGGGTTTGAAGGCAATAGATATTAGAACTCAACATAGTAATGAGTCTATAAAGTATTCAGGATGTGGCGGCTTTGTACATTTTATGTTCACTTTTTATGATCCAATTGCTTTTGAATATAGATGCTTTTGATCATGGCGCTTAAAACTTTATAATATTTGGAACTAATGTTAGCATGCATGTATTTGTGAACATTTAAAAAAAATGATGATGACAAGTACTGACAGTATAAAATGATGCAAATCCACAGAAATACTGGGTCACGATTTGTGACTTGTTATCAGGTTGGCTAAAATGCCGCTGAGAACCAGTACTTCTCTCTAATAGAAGCTGGTGCTCATTTCTTTCCATCTCCCACAGTGCCCAGTGTAGAACTTGGCAGGAGTAGGCAATCTGTCAATGTGCAGCAGGCAGAAGGGACACACCATGATGTTCTAGGAATGGTGTTATGAACACTGGCTTAGAGAAGAAAGACAAAGCTTTTCTCCCAAAACATGCACAGCCTAGCAAGTGACCCAGGACCATAAGAAGACTAGTACAGTACAGTGAAGACAAATTCTGGAAACACATCTGTCGGGTAAGAAAACTGGAAAATCAAGGAAGGCTTGCCAGTGGTGGTGATAAACCCTGAACTGGAGTCATAAAGAACACACAAAACTTGATCACACAGACAAGAGGGAAAAAGGAGGAAAAAGAGGAAATAGCAAGTCAAAGGTAGGGAGAAGAAAAAGAGGAGGGTGTGTGTGTCTGTGGTTTTATGGAAAGCAGGTGTGCATGTGGAGAATAAGCAGAAGATAATAAATTTGGGATATAAACCCTGTGTTCCTTAAGGAAGCCATTACCTCTATGGAGCCATTATTTCTTCAAATCATAATTTTGCCTTTTTTAATTGTTATTTATAAAGATAATTTCAAAAGCACGCTCTGGATGACAGCTCTGATAGATTTCCTAATGATGTCATTCCAGGGACTGGGGCCAGCAGTGATTGACCCAGAGCACAAATACATCCATATGATGGGGAGCTGAGCCAGCCTGCATTTAGTCATCAAGTCTAAAAGTATCCTTATCATCTAATACTGTGCACACCACCTGGGAATGGTGAAGAAGGCACATTAAAAAAAATGTTGAGGGGGGCACCTGGGTGGCTCAGTTGGTTAAGCGACTGCCTTCAGCTTAGGTCATGATCCTGGAGTCCCAGGATCGAGCCCCGCATCAGGATCCCTGCTCAGTGGGGAGCCTGCTTCTCTCTCTCCCTCCGCAGCTGCCCCTGCTTGTGCTCTCCTGTGTTCTCTCTCTGTGTCAAATAAATAAAATCTAAAAAAAACAAAAACAAAAAACAAACTTTCTAAAAAAAAAATGTTGAGCATAGAATGATGATTTGTTAAAAAGCTTAAAGGTGAAAAAAAAAGAAGAAGCTTAAAGGTGTGAAAGGTGTAGCATGGTTGGAATGGCACCCACATGCCTGGACCTTTGTGTTTTCCTGATGCCCATCAGTGCCATGCAACCTGCCAAGTGCACAAATTACAGAGCAGTCAGTGCTGGCTTCAGGCACTCCCATAAATGAAAATATAAATGATGGTCAATTAGAGATGATTTCCTAAACCATTTTCTAAAACCATTAACAAATAGTGTAACTAGCACATGAATAACTTCAGGCACTTTTCATAATGCAAATTCATCAAGATATAACCACAGGATCCTGTTTAATGGCACAGAGACAATTGCATGGAGGCCTTTCCTGACCAGTAGTTCCTTCCAATGGGGAATCCCACCTGTTCAGAAGTGAAGGTCCCATCCAGAATGTTGTCCCTTCTGGATCCCTTATTGTTTCTTATTCCAACATGGCCCTTAGCCATGGAGATGGTGACTTGCATCTGAGAGATGAGCTCAGAGAAGAGGTTAAATATAAAGTTTACGGAGTGCCTATCCAATGCCACCTCTTGTAAAATCTCTTGTGTATTAATGTGAGACATTTCACTTGATGAGGGAGTAGAGTAGCATTTGGGGATGTCTCAAGATGCAGACTTAAAGAGCCTGCTTTTGGCTCTTCCCCAAGACCCCTTCCCAAGATTGCTGCTCCACTCCTAAGAGGAACAAGCCACTTCCCTGGGTCAGAGCCTGTGACATGACAATTTGGAATAGTTATTATTTCTGTTACAAATGAGAAGAAGTGAAGCTCAGGAAAATTAAAAATGTACCTGAAGTCTCAGTTGCAACATGAGGTTTTGAACCCAAGGCCTACAGTACTTTGTTTACATGCTACCATGAATTTGAGGTAGATACTCAGCTGAGGAAGGGTCTCTGCCTCCAGATCTTAGACAGAGCAGAGAGAAGAGACTAGACTAGCTGCCCAGAATACTTTATTTTTCTCCTCAACCTCTTTTGTCTGAATATGAGGTACAACAGAAATGAAATAATAATGAAGAACATCTCCCCCCCCATACCCACAACATACTAACACACTCACACCTTCTAACCCATGCGCACTTACACATATGGCATGCCCTTACCTAACTATACAGTTTAATCTCTCATAAAGATGTACAGATTACACATGCACAGAAGAGAAAAGACAAGAAATTTTGTTCCCTACTGAGATGATGAATTTTATGTAGTAGAACTATGGGAGGAAAAAAAAAAGAAAGAAAGAAAAGAAAGCAAGAACAAACATTAATAACAGTCCCTGGGAGGAAAAAAGAATCAGAGGCCATGTAATTAAGCTTCCACATTTTTGTCTATTGAGTGCCTACAATGTGCCTTTTTTTTTCCCCCCTCGACATTGGGACTGCACAGTCAAGGATTCTGCTCTCATGGAGCTCACACCTCCCAGTGAAGACAGAAAGTAAACCTAAATTTATAAACAAAACAAGTGCCGTGACATAGAGGGAATGTCCCAGCCTTGATGGGAGCATGTTACAGGTGGAAAGGTGGCCACCTTATGCAAGGACATCCTCCTGATATTCTTTTTTTTTTTTTTTTCCAGGCTCCCCTTGTGGAGCTGGACGCGGGACTCTATCCCAGGGCCCTGGGACCACGACCTGAGCCGAAGCCAGACGCTCAACCATCTGAGCCACCCAGGTGCCCCACCCCCATATTCTAAAATGCCTGAGCCATGCATGGACTTCCCACTGATCACCTTTTCTCCAGCACTTTCCCCTGTATCAACAACAAATTTACCTTCTTTCATCATGCCTGACAGGTTCACTTCACTGTGAAGAACCTTCCCTATGTATCAACATAATTAAGTCCTAAGACTTACATTACCTAATCTTTATCTCAATCTGTTAGCCATATCTCCCCAACCCCTTCCTGTAGTCCTATACTGCAGCCAAAAGAGGTTCACATGCTTTAAAGTATTTCCTCCACTGTTTTTACATATAGTAAGTGCTGCCAAAATATCTGCCAAATGAAGGAATGAATGCATTTCAGAAAACCTGTGCATACAAAGAAAGCTAATATTACTTTTTCATTACATCAAATATATTTGTTCACTTACAGAAACATTGAAAAAGAGACAGGTGTGCTTTTCTTGAAAGAAAAATAAAATAACTATATTTGTGTTTTCCCATATTTAGCAAAGATGTCCAGAGCTCCCCAAGCACTTCCTCATGGTTGACAATACATTCTAGTTTAGAGAAAAGAGTTTTTTTTTTTTAAGATTTTATTTATTTATTTGAGAGAGAGCAAGCACATGAGAGGGGGGAGGGTCAGAGGGAGAAGCAGACTCCCCGCCGAGCAGGGAGCCCGATGCGGGACTCGATCCAGGGACTCCAGGATCGTGACCTGAGCCGAAGGCAGTCGCTCAACCAACTGAGCCACCCAGGTGCCCTAGAGAAAAGAGTTTTAAAGCGGGAAACTTTCTGACAGGAAGTTCAGTTCCCCATGTAAAAGCAGTCCATGCCAGATGCTAAGGGGCTGTATACACTGTCCCATGAGTCCAGGCTTATACTACAAGGGTTGAGGAGTCAGTGAAGTTTCTAATGGAAAGAACATTGTAGGATATATTTTGGAAAAATTGCAGGAAAAAACTCCAGGTCTCAGTGCCTTAGGACGGCTAGGGATGGGAGCCCTGCAAATCATCTAAAGGCCTATAGGCACAATCAAGGCCAGACTGGGTAAGAGAAAAGATGATTTTGAGAGGGCAGTACCAAGATCAGCAGGATTTGATGAAAGATTGGGCATATTAAGGCAAAGAGAAGAACCATGACCATAGGGTTCCAGGTCTGGTGGTGCTCTGGGCCAGCTGACCTCTCTCACATCATTCACCTCATTCTCTGTGGCCAGCAGGACCATCTGTCAGCTCCTCCACACCTTGTCCGTCCTCCTAAGAGGGTCTGCGGGCGCTCTCTCCTCTATGTCTCCTCCACAGGAATCCACCCACCCAACCAACCAGTCCCACCCACCCTTCCTATTTGAGGAGAACCATTTCTCTCCCAGGGAAGCCCTCTTTGTGCCCCTCCCCCAGTTTTGATAGGAGCTCTCATAATACCCTGCATTTTCTCACAGGAAACTTTTCACAGTTTATCATTCTATTTATCTTAGTGTATTAACATGTGACTCTTCCAACAGAATACAAGATCCAGGAGGACAGAGGTCCTCTCTATTTCGCTCACCTCTGTGTCTTCAGTACCTATCAAAGGCATCTGGTATATGGTAGTTAATAAACAGTCATCTAATGAATGAAGGAATTAATTAATAGCTTTGAATAGTACTGGCAATATGGAAAGAAAAGAAAAACAAGTTTTTTTTTTTTTTTTAAGATTGTATTTATTTGCGAGAGAGAGAATGAGAGACAGAGAGCATGAGAGGGAGGAGGGTCAGAGGGAGAAGCAGACTCCCTGCCGAGCAGGGAGCCCGATGCGGGACTCGATCCCGGGACTCCAGGATCATGACCTGAGCCGAAGGCAGTCGCTTAACCAACTGAGCCACCCAGGCACCCAAAAAACAAGTTTTAAAATGGAACACTTAAAGTAGGTTTTAACTACTAAAATTTATGTGAGGTAATAAGGTTATATTATAAATATAAAGTTATAGATGGCAACAAACAGTAAGAAAGGTGGGGACTGGAATTTTGGAAAAAAACATTTGTTGAAAATAGACATCTAAGAGCCATTGACAGGGAAGATGTGTGAACTGCAACCCTATTAGATTCAGTCAGCCATGTGTAATAAGATATTGCTTTATAGTAAGTTAGGGATATTGCTCTCCAGCTCAAAAACTGGTTATAATGTATGGGAATAAAATATGTGTTCTTTCATAAGATGCTCCATATCCCTTCAAATGACAGAATCATTGTAGAATTCCATGACATGGTGACCCAGTTCAAATCTTGAGCCTGTGTGCCTATCAACATGTTTTCTGAAAGGCAAGACAAAGTAATAGTTATGATTAGCTGGTCTGCCAGGATCAGACCCCAATATCTCTCTATATTACCAGAGAGGCCCAAGGTAAATAGAATGAACTCCCAGTACCTCACTGCCTGTGTGTGCAAAATGTGTATAGTCATAGCATTTACTTCATGAAATTCTGAGAATTGACACTATATTAAGTACTTTTAGAGTATCTGCAACATGACATTCATAAATGTTAGCTTGTGTCATAATTATTATTTTGATTATTATGTAATCCCTGAAGCTACTTTGCAAGAATTCCAAATGGAATCAAGATAAAAGATGCATCATCATCATATCATCATCCTAGTTGGCTTGGCTTGATACTCCATGTCATCATTTTTGTTGTAAAATGATTTGGCAAAGATCTCTATTAATGCAGCACCATATTTAAGAGCTCCATTTACACAACAGGGAATTTGGAAAGAAGCAAGAGTGGCAGTGAGCTCTGAAACAGCCACCTGGAGAGCTGGTCTCACTACCAATTGATATCAATTGAATGTGTACAATTTGCTGGGCAGGCAGCAGTCTCAAAGAATTCTGAAAGACCTGATACTCATCTCAAGTTCAAATTTCTGCCTAGTGAAAAGGAAATTTCAGAACAGATGATTTCCTAGGAGAAGCAGGTTTATATAGAAAGCAACCAGTGGTTCTTATTTATTTACCATTTCGCAAACAAAACTGTGCCTAAAATATTACATTTGCTACATACTAATTCAATTGCGGTTGGATTCTGTGCTAAACAAAAACATGGCCCAAATAATTCTTCCGCTGCTTTCCCTGGGTGAGGGACTCAAAATAGAGCAAACTGTGAAATAAATAGGTCCATCCTATCTGCACATGTTTCATTTGGATAACTCCCTTCAGTAGGGCAAGAAATGAGTTCTTTTAGCCAACGATGAGATTTAGTCACTCAGATGCTTCAGAGCCAATACTTACCTTGGGATTGTCACACTGTAGTCCATGCTTTGTACACGACCCCTCCCTTCATCATTATTTCTGTTTAATGAAAATTTCTCATGGTCCAATATTAGTATAAAGCCGTGTTTTCCTTCCAAAAGCCACTTAATGTCACCTATCTGTTTTTTAAAACATCATTACAAATATATTCCCTCACATATCTCAGTCCCACTTTGGTAAAATTAATCCACTGTTCTTTCTTACAAGAGAAGACAGGAGGTGATTTCTTGCCCTAGAGAAGTGAGGGCTTCACTCTTGTGAGAATGCTCATGGAGGCATCAACCTAAACCCTCAGAGATAGGTTTCTTAGAAGTAAAAGGCATTATTTATTGTTTGCAATTCATATTTGCAAAGTGCTTTGAGCTCCCTGGGGAAAGCTGGAATACAAACACTACATATGTGTATAATTAATAACTCTTCAGTAGGGATTATGGCCTCTTTGGGTAAGAGTGTATTTATACATTGACACACATGGAAGACAGTTAAGCAATTTCAAAACAACCCAAGGCATACTTCCCCTGGATGTAGGGAGAATTCATTTGCAGAGCACTCAAGAGCATGGATAGAAGCTACCACGGACATAGCATGTTTCAGTCAGCCCCCATCTCAGGAGACCACAGCACTTGGGAAATGACCCCACTAGCCGTACCTGAGGACTGGCAGGAAGGACAGTGATAGTCATTATGACTAAACGTGCCAAGAATTCTCTCTGAAGAATCGTAAACCAAAACAGAAAACCAATCCCTATTCCCAATTATTCCCGCTATAAACAGTTCACAAAACGGACACAGGTGTTTGATCTGAACATACGGATACAATAAAAACCTGCAAGGGGGTGAGCTGTCTGTGGCAGAAGCAATTGCAATTTAGAGGCCACTTTTATTTTTAGATGACATGACAATTTAAATATCTGCTCTAACTTATTAGCTTCTCACTACTGCTACTAACACACAGCTGTATCCTGTGTATCTCTGAGCTTTACAAAGCACCTGGCTAAACACCCAGTGACTCCAGAATCTTGCTCACAGTCCTGCGGTAAATAAGTTTTCTAAATCTGCTTATAAGGCCATTTTTCCCCTATAGTCATCCCTTGGAAAATGTTATATTTTTTCCACTGTCTCTTCATTCTCCTTTCTACCCTCTCCGTCTTTAAATCTTTGTCTGGCTCACCAGCGAACAAAGTTGAAGTTTCCTACCATGGGCTACCCACCTCCGTTCCAACTCCCATTCCTCTCTCTGACATGCTCTCAGTTAGGTCAGAGGAAGGAAGGAGGTGTCACTCTTCTAACTGGGAGAGTGGAAGTGTCAATGTGCTTGCCATGACGTTAGAGTCTTCCTTATTGATGCCAACATGTGTGATCTGGGGCAAAAGATGTAATTCCTTGGTACATCTGTGCTAGGTCAGTCACATAGAAAGAATTAGGCAGCCACTCTTTACTGTGTGAGCTTCAGCAAGTCACCTAACCTCTCTGTTCCCCAAAACAAAATAATAATATTTTTTAAAAGTTTTTATTTATTTAAGAGAGAGAGAGAGAGAGAGCATAGAGGAAGAGGGAGAAGCAGACTCCCTGCTGAGCAGAGAGCTGAATGCGGGGCTCAATCCCAAGACCCTGGGATCATGACCTGAGCTGAAGGCAAATGCTTAACCAACTGAGCCACCCAGGCACCCAGAATAATAATATTAATATCTATTTTGCAGACATGTTGTTAGATTTTGAAAAACAAAACAAAACAAAAAACCTAACATAGGTTCTAGCCTTGCACAACACATAACAGACACTAAGCAAATACTAATTTTCCAGAAGCTAGACACCTAGCTCCACGCCTGGGGACAGAGTGGTGCTAAATGCCATACCAGGCTTGGATTTTATGGTTTTATGACTTAAACTCATTAGTACTATATGTGGCTCTGCATGTTGCCACCCCAAAGGATGCTCACCCCTAGGCAAGTCCCTCTGCATTCTAGAAGTTTGGGCAGAGGTGTCACGTGAGACCTTTCCCAGTTCTGCAGCACCCTTGACAATTTGGCAGTGTATATGTGAGGCCTTACAAAATATGCATACATGTAGATGGAGCAATTAACCAGGGCAATAGTTGAGGTCCAAAGATTCAGTAGTAAGTTAACATTAAAAGAAGTAAAACATTAAAAATCAACCTAAGTATTCAAACATAGGAAAAATGTGAACAAGTTACCATCTAATACAAGTTATCTGCTAGTATATAACTATAGGGAAAGATTCCACAATGAAACATTAAAGGAGAATATTTCTAACACACTATGCATAGTCTGATCATATGTGTATTTATATAGGAATAGATAGATAAAAGTCACTTTAATTATGCTCTCTGTTGTATGCACTGTTATTTAATCTCCAAAATAACCCTTCAGAGTAGGTATTAATTGTGAATCATTTCAAAGATATCTTGAAAGCAAGTACAACAAAGGAAGGTGTTGAGGAGATACCTTCTGGATATCTATGTGGCAACTTCAGTGCCATAGTGCACTTGAATCCCTGGTTACAGTGTTATTCAGAGCTTCCTTGACATGATTTAGGGGAGCCCGCTGTCCTGTTACTTACAGATTGCGCTGTGTCAGTCCCTGCTTCCAGTGCCATTCAAGAAGAAATATCTCCTGGCAACTTGCAGAAGCCTTCTGCTGCCTCACCTCCCCTTTACAGCCTGGATATTTAAACATGAACTACCTCTCTCTGCGTGCAACAGCTGGGTAGGAAGCCTGTGCCTTAATTAGCCATTTCTCCCTGGGGATTTGTGCTCAGTAAATTCACCCTTCAGAGAAAGTACAGCTGGCAAGATGAAACAACAGAGTCAATTGTCTAAAATTTCGTTTTTAAGGGAAACATCATTTTTAAGGGAAACATCATTTCTGAATGTATGTGCATGTGTGGAGAGGGGCTTTCTTTGGGGAAAAAAAAAAAAAACACTAGACTTCAGGATCTAGGCTGAGAACCTCTCAAAACTAAAGTATGGGTCATCAATAGTAAAGAATAGAGATTTTAGAGCAGAATATCTGGTGCAAATCTTGGATCTGTGACTTTATCAGCAATTTATTTAAACCTGCTCTGTCTCAGCTCCATCATCTGTGATTTGGGATGATACTAATAGTATCTACTGCATAGGATGGAACTTGGTGTGGTGTCTGAAATGTAGTAAGCGCTACGTAAGTCTGTTCCCTTTAACCTCTTGGTTCTTGTGTGCAAGGCAAATAAATGGTGGGTCCCTGTTAAGCAAATACTTAACATTATACTTCTAGAGAAGCCAGTTCTCAGGCAAATGAACTATACAAACAGCTGAGGAATGACTAAGAGAAGAATGGAACCTGTATTTTCTGAAAATGGGGCAAATATGGTTTTAGGTGTTCTACAAATTCTTCCTTTTACATAACAGAATTAAAAGAGAGAGAGAGAGAGAGTAGACATCATTATCAAAAACTCTGACATGGAAACAGTCTCCAAGAAATGAAATAGCTCTTCCAAGGTCATGGCTGTGTGGCATCAGGACTCCAGGTGTGATGTGTCAACTACAACGTTTCTCATCCCATCCAAGTCAGCCGGCTTAGTCATGGCCCCCTGTGAGTGCACCTCCAAGGAAGGGCAACGTGGGGCTGACTTGGAGACAGTTTTCCTCCGACTTTTCATCCACCCCTGACCCATGGTGTACAGTTCACCAAAACCAGAGCCGGCTGCAGACAGTAAGCTGAAGGGCTTCCTGGGCACGGAGAGCCTCAATATGAGACAGCTGCCAGCACGGAGGCAGGAGAAAACCTAGACACACACACAAGAGAACACAGCTGCCGGAGACCTACTCTGTTACAGCAGGCAATAAACATTAGTGTTTATTATCCTGACATGGAACTGCTTACAAAAGGATATGTCACATTTAGCTGATAATTGCAATAAGGAAACCAAATGTATTACACAAAACAAATGCTGAGAGCGTGATGTTTTATTTAAAAATCAAATAAGGATATAAGTGGGCTATGGTCTCCCTGACTTCCTCCCTTTGTCTTCAGTTACTGCTCGACCCTTGAGAGGCCCAGGGTGCCTGGCTGAAGGGCTGCTGACTGAGTGGCTTGAGTTTCTCTCGCAGAACCATGTTGGGAGAAGAAGCGCTTGCTTGGTTCCTGTGGGTTATTTGGGGGTGGGGGGGGAGGCGGCAAGGGGTCATGTCTGGAAGGTGTCATGACATTCTCATCATAGTATCCATAAAGATGCTGCAGTGCACCGACTTGGCTCTTCAGAGATAGCCGATCCAGGCATGTCATCTGCCCCAGGTCTGCCTGGACACTGAGGGTTGAGGGGACACACGGCTGAAAATTTCTACGGCACACGGGCAGCAGGTAATGTGCCATGGGATATGGGAAGAAAGCCTGCCTGGTGGTGCCAAAGTTTCCTGATGATGAGAATCCCTGTAGATACTCATTAACAATCAACATTTTGGGGGCCTCATCACACACCTACTTAATCAAAATGTCCGAGAAGAGACCTGGGAAGGTATATGTTTAACCAACTGCCCCAGTGAGTCCTATCACAGGGAAGTTTTGGAAATATCTGGTTAAGGTAGTGTTTCTCAACCTGGAGCCTATGTGAGAATCACCTGCAGGCTTGTTAAAAGCACAGATTACTGGGCCCCACCCCAAATTTCCAATTCAGTAGGTCTAAGTAGGGCACTGGAATACACATTTCCAGCCAATTCCCATATGAGGCTGATGCTGCTGGTCTGGAGACCACACTTTGAGATCCTCTAGGTTAAGATCACATATCTGGTCGGGGAGCAAAACAGGTGAGGGAGGAGGGCGGGATTCTGGGCTGTGTTCCAGAGTAAAGCAGTCAGGGTCTGTGGAGGGGCTGGGAGTTGGGCCTGGAAACCCACTCGCCATCTGACCTCCTCTCCCTTTTTCTTTACCTCCCTCTGTACATATTTCTTTCTTTTTGGGGGGGGTGGGGGCCGAGGGACTTTTATCCAGCTCTCAGTTCTAAGTTTGCTCCATCAACAAATCTGAACATCTGTGGGGCATAAACTGACTCTGTGAAAAAGCCATCCAACTAACTTAAAATTTTTAACTTCACTAGTGACTGGGAAATGAGATTAAATAAGATAAATTACCTTGGAAAGGATTTAAACAGGATATGACCATAAAGTTTCTTTTTTTTAACAGACAGCTCTTTAATTAATTAATTAATTATTTTTTGAGAAAGGAAGAGAGAGAGTTCATGAGAGGTAGGGGGAGGGGCAGAGGGAGAGCGAGAGAGAGAATCCTAAGCATGCTTCATGCCCAGTGTGGAGCCCTATGCGGGGCTCAATCTCACAACCCTGAGATCATGACCTGAGACAAAATCAAGAGTCTGATGTTTAACCTACTAAACCACCCAGGTGTGTCCTGACCATAAAGTTTCTTAAACTAAGGTACCTCTTTCAGTTTTTAATATTTACTGCAGTCATAAATCTCTGGATAAGTTCTCAAAATCCAAATAATTCAGATTTTAAAAATACCACTTAAAAATACTATGTTAACTAAGTTAATATACAAGTATTTTGGTTATATAAAAATAACAAAGTATACTAAAATACAAGAATAGCCAGAAGAGAGATTTAAATCCCTAAGTTCGCTTTTATTAAATAAGCCAATGTTATTTATAAGAACTTCCTCCTGATCCTTCTCTTTTTTCTACAGTTAAAGGCACTTTTGAGGTTCTAATAAAACTAGGCATCCTATCCAGAGACATATCTCACACACAACACACACGGATCTAATTCCAGACATTCCTGGATGTGCTGGAGGGGGTGGCTTAATGGTGTCATTCCAAGAAGTGTTGATATGACAGCAGATCTTCTGCAGAAAGCATATTGTCTTTCCTCTTCCCTAGATTTCGGAATAAAAGGAGACCTCTGATGGGCAGCCGCCCTCAGTCCCTAAAGTATAACTCCCCCAACCATTTCCATCTCAAAGGCTGTTCTGATTGGGAAGGTTCCTATTAGAACAAGAAAGAGCCTTCATGATGCATTCATCTCTTCCCCTGAAGTTCTGCTTCCAGTCCTATAACGTCCTTATTCTTTCTGCTCTACCCACACAGGGAGGGACCAATCTACAGTCAATATCAAATTTCTGTGGTGGCTTCTCATAGCTTCACCCTGTTACCTGTAAGAACCCTTTCTGAGGGACAGTTGGCTCAAGTGGGATTTTAGATTGACAATTACATGGAAAGGTTCCCAATGCTGACATACCCATCTCTGAATACAAACAATTATTAGTTGGAGATGAGAAAAATAAAGTAAATAACTCCTATTAAAGGCAAATAAATCACTGTTTTCCAGTAACTTTAAGAGTATAAATTTGTTATCCCAACTATGATTTAGGAGAAGAGATCACACATACCCTATGCACTGTATGAGAAAAAAATAGAAGGTACGTAGACCTTAGCAGAAAATGGTATTTTTATCAAGAACTCTAAATATACATAGTTTATATAATTATTATCTTCATTTATCTAACATTTCCCAGCTTTTGCTGTTGTCTTCTTTATTGGTCATTTTCCCATTTTTACAGTGGTTATGAATATATGAGTAGCTGTAATATTTGCTTGGATAGAAGTCTGTTGTTTTCAAGGGGGACAAAAGGGATTGAGTAGGGAAGAACAACATGAATTAAACAAGTCTTTGTTTGATCTCTGAGCTCTTGTAAAGGCATGTTAAATCCAGGAACACAAGAACTATTAAAAATGGATAAATTAGTGAATGAAGCATAAGAACTTTTGCTTATGTGACAGTTCTGTGGACAAACAATTAATCCTTAATACTTGGACAGGTAGGGCCATAAAAGAACGCATGTACAATTCCCCTTTCCATCCCAGGCAGACACCACTAATCATGTCCTCGTTCCAGCTAGGGCCGAGTAGCTTCCCAATTGCTCCCAGGGCACCACTACCAATCAGTGGGAATTGCCATGAGGATCGCCATTTCTGGACAAGGTGATCTTTTAAATGACATGACACAGGTTTTCCCATGCCAACATTCACCAGATGCCAATACTGACTGATGCCTCTTCTGACTGTTCTGCCTTGGGCACCCTTCAGAGAGAGCTTCTACTAATGAACTCCCTTCCACTGCACACAATGGATAACACATTCTAGCAAACTGTGTCATCACAGCTTTTTGTTTATTCCTTTCAGTCAAACAGCCAACACCTGCCAGCAAGCATGCTACTTCCTGCTTGGGAATGAAGCAGGGGAATGAGCAGCAAACTGTTTCTGGAATTTTAGCAAGAAAATTGAAAATATCATGCAACGATGGAAAAAAGGAATGATTCCCAGATGGTTCTGGGAAAGGATATGGTCACTTGTCTGAAAGAACATCAGAACTGTTGCACTTTGCCAGCCCCATTGTGCAGTCAATAACTACATCAGTAATAGTAATGATGGCAGCTCATCACCATATTACTGCATACTTACTTTGCAGTAGCCACTCTGTTAGGCACTCATCATTGCTGTCAGTCCACAGAACTGCCCTCTGTTGTTCTGTTGTTATTATAAACGGAGATGCTACAATTCAGATGTGTTCAGGGACTTATCCAAGGTCACCCAGCTAGGGAGTGTCAGAGCTGAGATTCATCCCTAAGTCTGTTTCCATCTACTATAACACTCTTTAGTCTGATGGGGGCACCAAAGAACAACGTGAGTAGGAACACTTGTTTTCCTTCTTGAGATTGGAGGAGTTCATTGATTTGCAAAAAGTGGCATGCCTAGTTTGCAATAAAGTCAGGGTTAAACCTAGATTCTTTAAACTTTATTCTGTAATTCCTTCTGCATCTAATCTATAGGGCACAGGGATAGTGTGGCGAAGGTCTTTGCCAAGGCGGAATGTGTGATGGTGGCAAGGAGAATCACAGGGATAGGGACTGCTGGTGAATAGGGGACACTAAGCACTTGCTGATGGGTCAGCTTTAGAAGGCGGCTTCCACACCAAACACATTAGCTCATTAATATATAACAAGTGGCCTCTAAAGATCAATATGACAATGAAGCGTGCTAGGTTTTTGTTTCTTGTTTTAGCACTTGATCTGGTGTCTCAGGTATTTTCCAGAATCATGCCCAAGAAGAGGTTAGTTGCAAGCCTACACCATACCTGTGCTTGTCAACTGTAGGTAGGGTGACCATATAATTGGTGTGCCAGGAATAACCCCATATTACCCCAGTTATGAGGTTAAAATGATTATTAACACCCTTTTTTTATTGTCAGAAGTTTCCTTGCATTAGTGACAAATTATTGGTTGCACTAATACAGCATTTATGATAAATACTACATTTTCTTCTTCTGAGTTATTTTTATTCTGCAAGCCATGAGCTGAGGACAGAAAGAATGTTTTATGCACCTAAACCTCTACCTCACCTCTACCTAAACCTCCATCTCTCCACATTTCAGCACAATGCTGGGCACACATACGTATACATGGGGCTCAGGGTATATATTGACTCAGTATTTATATATATATATATATATATATATATATATAAATATTTTCTTCCTGAAGTTTTCCCTTAAGATACACCTACCTCAATTTCTGCCAGAGATCTATTGGTATTTTATTTTTGTTTTTGTTTTAATTTAAAATCTCTCTCAGTAGGCAAAACATGCACAGTCTAACAGAATATCCCAGGAAAGTTTTTCATACAAGCCGAGCCTTTTTAGCAAATGCTCTAGAAGTGAGTAAATATAACATCTGCATTTGCTATATAAACACCACAGATTTAGAGTGAAATGACTCAGAGTTTGCCTAGAAATCATTCGAGATGTTGATCTGTTTCTCTGATTTCATTGTCTGCAGCCTGCCCTTTTTTTTTTTTGACTTGAAGCAAAGATTAAATAACTTTTGGATACAGAAATACTTCTCAAAAATGGCAATGATGCATTTGTTCAAGGGGCTACTAATTACATAAGGTTTTTCTATGAACAATTAATGCAAAGGCAGTTACAGTGGTTCTTTAGATGATTTGTGTTTCATAAATACACAATAGTATGGCTATAATGATTTATTTAATAGATTGGTTAAAATTGCTCATAATGCTAGTCTCAAAGAGTTAAATAGTAATGTTGTAATGAAGGAAGGTGAAGGATCTTAATGGAAAAATATAAATCGGGAGAATCAGATGTTCTCATTCCAAGACTCCCCTACCTAAACCTCCCACACCAACCTAGTAGAGAAGAGGGCCAGAAGCTGTTACCCAATAAAGTTCTGAGAAGCCCTATGAGCCAGGAAGATGGGAGGCCTTATCAAATCCCAAGGCTACAGAGTATGGAACTAAGGATTCGGGTTGTGTTAGTTGTGATAGTGAGATTAACAGAGGCATTATATACAGATGGAAAGACATAATGCACACAAAAACTTGTTGACTAAATATGAGGGACCACCATATTTTAGCGAGGATTACAAAGATTGAAAACAAGAAGCTAGACAACTTAGGGGTGCCACTGCTAGAATTTTCCTAACTGTGCCTCTTTAATGACATTGCCTCCCTTTGGCTTCCTCTCTCTCCTTTGTCTCTTTTTCATTCCCCCTTCCTCCTTCTATCTCTCCTACCTTCTGTGCAGTTTTACTTCTGCTTTCCCCTACTTCCCCAACTGACATGAGGGGTAGGCTGGGGATGAAATGGAGAGAGAGGTCAGATACTCCCATCCTGGTTCCTAATCAGGTCTCGATTTAGATATCATTCCAGAACGAAAATCATCATTCTCCCAAAGGATAATAAAATAGGCCAAAAGCACTGTAGTATGTATGGATATAATCACTCGATTATCAGAATGATGAGACCTCCACATAGGATTCTTTAAAAATACCTCAAATGCTTGGGGCACCTGGGTGGCTCAGTCGTTAAGCATTTGCCTTAGGCTCAGGTCATGATCCCAGGACCCTGGGATCGAGCCCCACATCGGGCTCCTTGCTCGGCGGGAAGCCTGCTTCTCCCTCTCCCGCTCCCCCTGCTTGTGTTCCTGCTCTCGCTATCTCTCTCTCTGTCAAATAAATAAATAAAATCTTTAAAAAAAATAACCTCAAATGCTTGAAATCACATTTACCTTTAAATGTGATTTGAAGCAAACAAATGGACTAAGGTCTTAAAGTAAGTCACAGTAGACAACATCTTGACTCTGGGTGTGTAACAGGACAGAGGTATGTGAAGAACGTGCAATGCACACTAATGGAGATTCTATGACTTTGTCCAGACCTGACCCATTTCTACAAGGAAGAGAACCTTCTCCTTCCCAGATAGTTCTATCAGTTTACAAATCAAACAGTTGTGTTGCTCTAAGGTCCTAAGGCAATATGCAATTACACTTCCCAAGCTAACATCTCTAAAGGCAGAAGCCTAATAAGTAAGACATAGCCTGTATAGGAAAAACATGGGGACCAGGAAAATAAACTTGAAGAAAAGGACACATGGTAAGTGTGCTGGTTTATGGGGTGAGTTACCACTGGTAGAGAAGCTTGCAGAACATGTAACCTGGTCGCATGGATTTTTCCCTGCTATTCCTATTTTTATTTTGTCTCACATTCTGCTTCCCAATTGCTTTTTTTTTTTTTTTTCTTTTAACTGTTTTGCTGTTATGGCTTCCTGTGCTTGCTTCTTTTCATTTCTGCTTTTATTACTTTCCCTTAATTCTGTATTATCTAATCTGGTTTTTAAATTTAGCCCTGAAACTGAAGTATTAAATCATTGAAACAAATCTCAATTCATCAGGTCCTACTAACCAACTGTTGCTTTAAAGTCAACTTTAACTCTACCTTGGGTTGCATGCTGATTTAATGTAAGTGTTCCATTAACAACACCACCAACTGTGTACTGATTTTTTTTTAAAAAAGACAATTATGATGAAGCTCTGGTGACAGATGATTAAAATCTCCAACAAGCCTCCGGTCATTGGGTTCTAACATACCCACACTGCCGTCTTATTAATTAGGAATATTTTACCAATAGAAAACAGGAACCCTGCAGTGGTGATGCTGGGGATCTCATATGAGTAATGTAAAAGCTAAACTGAACTTTCAATCATCCAGTCAACTAATAGTTTAGTGAATTTTTACAATGGGTGAGCTTCATTCTAAATGCTGATATACAGAAGACAAAGTTTGTGATCACCAGAGCTTACATTCTGGTTTTGATGACAGGCACAAACAAATAAATGTATAATATAGCAGGTAATTTCCAGATAATAAGATGATGAAGGAACACCAAGAAGTGTAGAAGGTAGAGAGAGAAAAGTATGGCCTGACTCAGAGACAGTGTGGTCCTTATGAACTCCACTCTTTGGGGTCCTAATACTGCAGGCTGTAGTCCAGGAAGGACTCTTAGATAAGATGCCATTCATGGGGCCTAAAAGAAACTGAGCCATTTGCAAATAGAATGCTTCTAGTTCAGGAGACAGTATTCTAGCAACACAGAGGTGCACTCAGATCCCCTTATTGTCACTATTCCCCTGCCAAAGTTAACCATTATTATGATTTCTAATGGCATAGATTAATTTTTCATGTTTTTAAATTTTTTTAAATTGAAATCACAGAGATATGTTTTTTTTATATCTGGTTTCTTTCAACACTAAATTTGTGAGATTTATTGATTATATTTGATGCACATTTAAGTCATTCATTCTTACTGCACTGAGTGAATATATAGAAGTATTAAGTTTTTAATGCCCAAGAAACACTAGAAATGTGGAAGGCAGACCCTATGTTCACACTCTACATAAACCCCAATGCTTGAGTGTAGGTGGGGACCTGTGACTTGCTTTTAACAAACAGAAAATGGCAAAGGTGATGGGATTTCATTCTTGGGATTCTATATCAAGATACATCCATTCATACATCTGCTGGTGTTCCCTGGCTGGCCTGCAGAGGTAAGCTGTGAGGGCCTATGGGGAGTTCCACGTGGCCAGAAGCTGCCAGCGCACTTAGGAGCTGAGGGCAAGGTCTGGTGAACAGCCAGCAAGAAACTGGGGCCTCCACTCTAAAACCTCAAGGACCTGAGTTCTGCCAACAGTTTGAGGAAGCTCAGAAGCAGATCTTTCCCCAGTGCAGTCCCTGATAAGACCATAGCCCACCTGTGATACTCTGAGCAGAAAACCAAATACACTGTGCTTGTATTCCTGAACCAAAGAAACTGTGAGATATGAAATGTGTGCTCTTTTGAGCCACTAACTTGGAAATGGAAAATTAATATAAGAACCAAGATCCCTGGGCACCTGGGTGGCTCAGTTGGTTAAGCGACTGCCTTCGGCTCAGGTCATGATCCTGGAGTCCCGGGATCGAGTCCCGCATCGGGCTCCCTGCTCGGCAGGGAGTCTGCTTCTCCCTCTGACCCTCCTCCCTCTCATGCTCTCTGTCTCTCATTCTCTCTGTCTCAAATAAATAAATAAAATCTTAAAAAAAAAAAAAAAAAAGAACCAAGATCCCTGGCTTTCTAGCATAGTAATTTTTAGCCCTTGGTGTTGTTACAGGTAAAACAAACACCCTATAAACAACTCAGCACTCTTTCTCCATAATCCACTTTCAATAATAACCAACATGGCAAATACAAATCATGAAGTACATTAGTCCCAGTTTAATCATTTTAAATCTACAGCAGCCTGTCCTTTACCTTTAAAATGCCATTTATTAATTGGTCAGACATAAGTGAGAAAACAGGTAGAAGCAGCTAAGACTGGGTATCTCAGGACATTTCCTGGGAAGAATGATCTTAGAGGAGGAAAAGAATAAAAGAAAAGAAAACGGGGGTTGCATATTTTCACGATGCTATTTTCAGCATGTATTTCCCATAGATGCCTCTTAAGCACTTTGGAGCAAGGCCAACCAGGGTGCAATGTAGATATAAGTCAATATCATTACAACACAGGCACTTAACAGGAAGACATGACTGATGCAATACACCTGCTCGCAGGAGAAGAAAGCTCGCCCGCTCTGGGGAAATAAGTTTCGATACCCCGTTCCTACTCCTTTTCACTTTGTCCTTGATTTACTGTCTTTGCCCAGCTTCAGCACGACAAAGGCTTAGCTTTCAGAACAAAATGATGTTCCAGATTCCACTAAATATATTTGTAAGACAAGGGCAGCCAACAAAATTAAACTGCCAGCACAAAGACCGGCTGTTATTTAAAGCTAGAGAGAGATTATGGGGGATTATTACTTTATCAAAAAATATTTCAGCTACGAAACCATTGCTTATTTCTCCAGTATTTTGGCTGTGTGCTAATTTATCTCCCACCTTGCACAGATTTAGTCTTTCATTGCCAACTTATTGGAAAGCCTGACAAATGTCGGTGCCCTATGGTACAGGACACCCAGGCTTACTTAGTTATTGCTACAGAGAGCTGGAAATCAGGACCTTCAATGGGGATTTAAGTGTGCTGTTTCTTTGATTTTTATTGTTGTGCTTTCATCTGAACCATCAGGCATTTCATCTTTAATTTCGTTCGTCTTTTAGAGGCCCCACCTAAGGTTGGCAACACAAACAACTAAAACCCAACAGTAGTACATCATGACGCTGATGACTTAGTCACAGCTTTTCCTCTACCATTTTTAAATGCAATATTTTATCTGTTTCAAACTGCCTCTTTTTTTAAGATACATTGCCTCAGACCCTTCATGTACATTGAGAGGAAAAATACCTATCAAAATTAGAAATAAGAGGAGAAGAGTAATCCTTTTTTTTTAAAAGATTTTATTTATTTATTTGAGAGAGAGAGTGAGAGAGAGAGAAAGAGCACAAGAGGGGGGAGCGGGAGAGGGAGAAGCAGACTCCCTGCCGAGAAGGGAGCCCGATGCGGGACTCGATCCCGGGACTCCAGGATCATGACCTGAGCCGAAGGCAGTCGCTTAACCAACTGAGCCACCCAGGCACCCCAAGAGTAATCCATTTTTAAGATTTGCTATTTCTTAAGTTTTTTTTCTCTCATTTTAGCTTCATGCTTTTAAGTAAAGTTGTTATCCAATTTAATTTATCCTCCTTGATTCTTAGCTGCACTTCAGTGCACCATAAAGATATGACAGTGAACTCTTTTGAAGATGAACCATTAGAATATGCTTCTAAAAAGGCTCTTTTGCTCAAAAAAAAAAAAAAAAGTTGGGGCACCTGGGTGGCTCAGTTGTTAAGCGTCTGCCTTCGGCTCAGGTCGTGATCCCAGGGTCCTGGGATCGAGCCCCACATCGGGCTCCCTGCTCCATGGGAAGCCTGCTTCTCCCTCTCCTACTCCCCCTGCTTGTGTTTGCTCTCTCGCTCTGTCTCTCTCTGTCAAATAAATAAACAAAATCTTTAAAAAAAATAAAAAAATAAAAAAAAAAAGTTCCCTGTCTTTATTAAAATCTCTCAAACAGTTTCACTAGAAAATGTTGTCTATAGTGACATTGTATGTGTAGACACCAGGCCGCTGAATGGTGCTAGATCAGTGCTGTGTCCTTGACTTAGTGTTATAGTGGTGGATCCAACAAGTTAACAGAGACAGAGACTGTGACAATTTCAGTAACAGGCTGCTGCAGAAACCCAGTAGAAGGCACTTAATAGTCTTTGGGAGGGAATCAGAATGCTTCCCAGAAGTGACATTAAACTTAGACTCGAAGAAATAAGAATTTGCCAACAAAGAAGAGATGAAGGTGGGAAAGGAAAATATGATTCAAGCAAAGGTAATAAAATGTGCAAAGACCTAGAGGTGAAACAGCATGATGCATTCAACCCTGGGAACATAATTCAATATGGGGAGAGGGTACAGTGGGGTGTGAGAATAATAAGAATTGAAACTTCACAGGAAAGCAAGAACCTAGGGTTGAGGCGAGTTTGGAAATTAGCCCAAAGGCAGTGTGAGCTATCAGAAATGAGTGACATGAATATATTTGAATTTTAAAAAGATCATCCTGGTCAGAATAGAGAATGAATTAAAAGGGCACAGGCCTGGAGGCTGGGAGAAGTTTTTGGACACTGTTGCAGTAATCTGATTCTGAGGTTAGGGTGGCCAGAGCAAAGATAACCATAGTGGGAGTGTACAAAAGTGACAGATATAAGAGACTGAGGAATTAGATACAATGTGATGCAAGAGAGTTGAATAAAACTTGGTGACTGATGGACTCTGGAGGGGTAAGGAAGAGGGGGATATGGGTGAAGCATGTCTCTGATTGGGATAGAGCACTTCTTTGAAAAAGGAAAGACTCAAGCAAGGGAAGATGTAGCTGTGTGCATGTGTATGTGTGTGTGCTTATGTGTATGTGTGTACATGCATGGGTGTGTCTGCATGTGTGTGTATGCACATGTGTGTGCTGGGAGGTTTAAGGTTAATTTGGGACACATGGAGCTTGAGGAGTCTACGGGACAGCCAATTAAAGTTGCCACCTCAAACATTTGGGACAATTTTCCTAAAGCCACAAAGAGCTGCATAATTACTAATTGAAGTCAGGAGAATGGATGATATCTCAGTGAAGTTGATCTTTGCTCCAAAAAATGCCAGAACTGCCCCCCCAGAAAGCCAATGTGTAAGGGCAGGCTGAGGAAGAGGTATCCACACAGGAGGTTGAGGAAGTAACCAACAGCATAACGTGTTATAGCAAACCCTTGGAAGTTAAGGCCTGAAAGGTATCTGTCAGTGATATGGCTACTTAGTGGTCTTGACATATACCGTTTCAATAAAGTGTGCTTGACGGTTATGAAAGTAGAATAATTTGTTATACTGAATATTTCCAATTAAATTATTTCACTCGTTTATTCTTTCATCCATTCATTACTATACTTACTTCACTAAGTGAAAACAGGGAAATGGGGTATATATACAACTGTGCAGAGATAATCCTCTAATGTGCCTTTAACCAGTATCCTTTATTATTTATATGTACTTAGTATTTATATGTACTTATATTCATTTACTGGTGGGGAGAACTAGTTTTCTATTAACAAAACTGTACACCTCTTTATGTTCAAACAATGGGTTTATTCATGCATTTAACTATTGTTTATGAAAATAATACTGTTTAAAAGTCAAATAGTATAGCAAGACTTAACAAGAGAAAGCAACTCCTGTCCCACACCTTCCTACTCTGGGCCTTGCTCTCCCTATGCAGTGACTTTTAGTTTTCTTAGTTTCCTTGTTATTTTCCTTCAACTTTATTTTATTAAATATATTGCTCTTTCTTGATTTATTAATTTTAAATATTATATTTTGCCTTCCAACAATGGCAGATGAGGAATTACCTTTCTTGGACCCGGTCACATATGGGTCCATCCTCCCCATGCCTCTGATATAGGTAATCTACAATTTTGGATAGGTTGGTTTTCAAAGTCCATATTGTTGTGTCTGATGTAAATATCACACTTTTCTAGTATCTATCACTTGTATATTTTCTCTAAGGATTTCCCTCCAAAAGTCCTCTGTCAGTATGCCTTATTCAAGACCAGGTTTTCTCAACCTTAAAGGTATTGATATTCTGAGCCAGGTAATTCTTTGTGTGTGGCAGTGGGGGGTGAGAAGGGAGGCTGTCCTGGGTCCTTAAGATGTTTAGGAGCATCCCTAGCCTCTATCCACTACATAAGAGTATCACTTCTCATCTTGACAGCTAAGAATGTCTCCAGATATTAGCAACTGTCCCCTGGGAGGCAAAATCATGCCCAGTTGAGATCCACTGGCCTAGACCAGTTTCTCACTAGGATTTCAGTATACCTGTTATCCTGAAATTACCTTGCCTATTCTGTGGTGGGTGATCTGTTTCCTCGATCTCATATCATTTTTTTTTAAGATTTTATTTATTGATTGATTTGACAAAGAGAGACACAGCGAGAGAGGGAACACAAGCAGGGGGAGTGGGAGAGGGAGAAACAGACTTCCTGCTGAGCAGGGAGCCCGATGCGGGGCTTGATCCCAGGACCCTGGGATCGTGAACTGAGCTGAAGGCAGACGCTTAACGACTGAGCCACCCAGGCGCCCCTCATATCATTCTTTTACATATACTTCTTTTTTTGGATGAAGCACATTGTAGCAGGCTGCCTCTAACATGGCCCCATGGATCTCTACCTCCTAGTAATCGTAACCTTGTGTAATATCATCCCACATCACATAGTACCAGGTGTCACTGCTGAGTTTAGGTTCTAAAAAGACTACAATTTCTGTCTTAGGTACTCTCTTTTGTGTATTTCTCGCTCCCTCTCTCTGTTTTTGTCTCTCTCTCTCTTTTTCACCTGCCATCCTCAACCATTTTCTCTTGGGGGAGCAGAATGACATGCTGTTGTGCAGCCCTGTGGAAAAAGTCAAGGAACTAATGACTGAAACCTCCAACAGCCACATGATGGCGCTGGGAATTAATCGGCATTCAGACTACGGCAGTCCCTTCGGACTACCGCAGCCCAGGCTAAGGGGTGTGAACTCATGAGAGACCATGAGCCAGAAACACCCAGCTAAGCCAATCCCTCTTACAAAATTGTATAAAGGGAAACATTTTTGTTGTTTAAACAAACTAAATTTTTTTCTTTCTACACTAAATTTTGGGGTGATCTTTTATACAACCTTAGATAACTTAGATAACTTAGATAACTAATGTATGCATATCAAGAAGCATCTTAATAAAGGTGTTTATGGAGTCTTAAACAATCACCCAAACTACCTCCACCCTTTTATGTATGAAATTGTTTGTATTCCTTCCTCACACATGACTAATAATTTGACTAAGCATAGCATTCCAGTTTGAAAACCATTCTCCCTTAGGATTGAGAAGATGCTTGTCCATTATCTTCAAATTTCCAGTGTTTCTGTTAAGAAGTTCTTTGCTAGTTTGAGTCCTGATCCTGTCTTTAGCAAAGTTAGGGTTCTGCGTTTGCCTTGGGGTGTGACTTCTTGTTGGGAGGGAAACAAAGTTTTACATCAGATTTCTTTTATTCTATAAAGTATTTTCCAGTACATCTTTGCTAATGTTCTCTCCCCATCTATTCTCCCTTTTTATAAATCCAGTTACATAGTGAACATCATGTTTTTCCCTCCAATTTTCTCTTTTGTCTTCATATTGCCCGCATTTTGGTAATTTTGTTCAACCCTCTGGGAGATTTTTCAAATGTTATATTCCAACTTTTTAGATTTTTAACAATTTCCTCTACTGCATTTCCAGGAGTTATTTTTTATTGTTTTCTAGTTTTATTTTAAACCATCATGTTCTTGTTTCATGGATTTATATATTCTCCTACATCACTGAAATGCTATACTTTTAGTTTCTTCTGCCTTTTGCATTATCCCTGTTTTCTCCACTGATCTGCATTTATTTATCTGCTTTGATCTTTTTCTTTCATCTTGGAGGTGTTATGGAAATACCTGATGGTCCTCGTCATCTGTTCACCCTTGTGACTGAAGCACTACAAATTGTATTGATGATTCTTTGAGCAGGGACTGAATTTGTCAATAGGTGGGGTTCACTGTTAGGTGACCACATGAGTAAACTATTCTTTTCAGTGGGGGCATGCCTAAAATTCTGGTTATCACATATATTTTTCATGGACTTGTTCAGTTCTTCTGTGGGAAACTCTCTCATCCCCTGAATGAAGAAAGAAAAGCTTCACTGTAAGAGCTCTTGGAGGAAGGGAAAATTAAGGCCAGGAATCTCATGCCCCAGTGCACAGAATGCCAGGTCATTTCTCTCTTTAGTCCTGTATCTAGATCTTGCCCTCAGCTTTGGAAACTCTGGTTCAATTTCTATATGCTCCTGAATGTCTGGTCTTCCGGGACAGAGGTGAAAAAGAACTTGCTTATCTTCCTAGACAAGACAAAAGGGATTTAGGGTCAACAGTTCTCTGAAAATCTTTTCATTTTCCCTTCCCTGACTTCATGCCTCATCCCGGACTCCATGGTATACAGAATCCTCAGGCCTGAGCATATCCCATGAAACCTTCCCATTAGCATACCTTCCTAGTGACTTGGACTGAGCCAGCTTTCCTCCTCCATCTGATGTTCAGTTTTTAAAAATGTTTTCGTATTTCTTACCCATCCTAAGCTCTGTTCAGTTTTTAGTGTTGTTTTTTTTTTTTTTTTTGTCTTTTGGGGTTCTTATGTTTTTTTTTTTTAATTTTTCAATTTCCTTATGTCATTGTGGAGGAGTGTAGAAAGAAAAACAACAATAAATTTGTGTCTTTATCTCTCATGATTAAATAAGGATATGCATTTTTACTCGAGATTTTTCTCAACCAGAAAAATTCTGTTGATCCCTATTAATAATATTAAAATCCCTTTTTCATTCCCCCATGTGCAATTTCACTTCAAACTTTCAATTGACAGTGATTGTCAAATTTAGCTGTCTAGTCTCAGAGCGGGGGCTCTAGCTGTACTCTGCAACTTGCATCAAAGAATTTAGCATCAATCAAGAATACTAGTTTGTCTTCATTTGCTTGTTTGTTTGTTCCCACTAGATAATCCTGTGTGCTTCATTGTACACCAAAGTGCAATTTGCCATACAGAAGGAGATATCTGGCACTTCTTCCACTGGCCACGCATTTCTAAATATCGGGGTTTAGTCCTCCTTATATATTTGCCCCATCCTTTCTGTCTGGCCCATCTTTTAAACAGAGTTCTGGAAGCAGGGCATTGTGAAGGAGTACAGGGAGTGAATATGGCATTCCTGACCCAGCACACACCCCACATTAAAGGTGAACCAAACACCAGAGAGAAAAAGGCAGGTTCCATGAGAGTAGCACACGGAACAATGAGAGGTCAGAGAACAGAGCCGAATAGTTCACAAGGTAAAAAGAGATCAGCGGGCTTTGCTTTTCAGCCTCATGGGTTCAATTCTGTGTCTTCTTGGACAAGTCATTTAGCCTTTCTGTGCCTAAGTTTCTTCATCTGTAAAATGGGAAATGTTGGTACTAACTTCACAGCCATTATGAGGGAATGAGGTGAACTAATGCAAAACTAAAACTGCTAACATTAAGTGCTTGGCAAGTATTAGCTGCTATCATGTATTCTTGAGCTGGGAAGGTCTCCGGTGGGTGGTGTTAGAAATTCAGACTGGACTCGTAAGGTTGAACACCTGCTCACCATGTCTCCACTGCAGCTTTATAATAGGCAATTCGATGTCCAGGGCCCTCATTGCTAAACTTCGAGAGGATAAGCTACATATTAAAGTGGAAACACATTTCCAATAACTTTGAATGAAGAGAAGTAATGATAATCCAAGGCCTACTTGCTACACAAAAGGTAATTTACTGCACAGAAAACTGAATAAACCCCGAGCTTGGGCTTTCTGCTGACTGTTTTACATCTCAAGATGTAAGTATTTACAGACCAAGTGTTCTAAGAAGAATAAAAACATGTCTTTTCTCTTAGAAAAGCTTTCTTCACACAGACTTCAATGACTTTCTTAAACCCTTAATTAGAGTTCTAGTCCAAAAGCTAACCATCCAGTTCCCCGTTCCCTCCAACCCGGGCTTAAAAAAAAAAAAAAAAAAAATCAAGGTGGCTCAGTCACCAGCCAGCGTTTTGCTCTGTTTTATAATAACCCTTCTTTGTATTTATCCCACATCTTTCATCTGAGTTCCTTCAAAACCTTTACAGACAGGATCTTATTAATCCTAAACAACAGTGCTGTGCGAACCTTGACCATTGCAATTATCCCAAATTTACAGATGAAGAAACCAAGGCACCAAGTGCAGGCCTTTTCTCTTTTTACAAACAATGAAGCATAAGAGCAGATAATAATTCTCTTGGTTCTCACAGTACAGTTGTAAGCAACCAGCCTTGCTGGGGAAAAAAAAAAAAAAAAAAAAACAAAATACAGTTGCTCAATTCTTGGAAAATTTCTTAAGAGTATTTTAAACTGAGAAAGCACAAAGACCCTGAAGGCCCTAGGAAAATGTAATCAAAGAATGCCAGCTCCACAGAGTACCACTGCCCAAACAACCTTGCCTCTAAAAAGTACATCACAGGTAACAAAATAGAATCTCAGAAAGACCAGAATAAAGAATAATAATACTTGATTAATATAATGTATGTTCATGCCCATATTCACTAGAAAGCCTTTTGTGATAAACTGAGAAGAACTGCCCTCTCTCCCCCAATACAGTCCCACTGGCATTCTAGAAAGACCTCTCATGGATTCTGGGGGGTGTCCTGACACTTGCTAGGTGTAATTCAATCCAAGAATACTGAGGCCAACTCTGTGCTAAGTACTCTGCTAGATGCTGACCTTACAAAGATGAAAATTGTATATGGAATCCAACTTCAAGTTTCTCCCTGGAGCCAACTATATACCATATTTGTTCTTCTATTATGAGCACATAGGACAGCATCTAGCACACAGTAGGTGTTGTGAACTGAATGCATGTGTCCCCCTCAAATTCATATGTTGAAGCCCCAATCCCAGTATGGCTAAATTTGGAAGCAGAGACTCTAGGGAAGTAATTGCGGTTAAATAAGGGTGGGGCTCTGATTCAATAGGATGAGTGTCCATTTCAGAAGAGAAACCAGAGCATGCTCTCTTTTTCTCTCAGGCACATGCATACTAAGGAAAGGACATGTGAACACACAGTAAGAAAGGAGCCATCTGCAACCCAGTGGGAGAGCCCTCACTGGATACCAACCCAGCTGGCACATTGATATCAGACTTCCAGTCCTCAGAACTGTGAGAAAATAAATTTCTGTGGATTAAGCCACCTAGTCTGTGGTAATTTGTTATGGCAGCCCTGGAAGATAAATACAGTAGGTATTAAATAAATGTTTATAGAGTTAATTGTATCTTGTAATTTTTTTGAGAGAGAGAAAGAGAGTGTAGGTTGGGGGAGGCAGGGAAGAGGCAGAGGTAGAAGAAGAGAGACTCTTAAGCAGGCTTCACGCCTAGCAAGGAGCCCTATGCAGGCTCTCAGGACCCTGAGATCATGACCTGAGCTGAAACCAAGTGTCAGATGCTTAACCAATTAAACCACTGAGGTGCCCCTTGTAATTTTTGTTACCCTTAATTCCATGCTACTCTTTGATTATTGCTCTTCCCCCAGGGACTTAGAGCACTGACTCAGTAGCTCTGCTCTTCCTATTTTAGTTTCCTTGATGCTGGCACTTACTGCCCAGCCAGCTCCACAGTCAGAGGGGCTGGGGCTTGAGGTGGGGGTTCCCAAGAGTTTAACTATATCTCCTCAGTCATATGTTGCTGGGCCTGGCCCTACCGTGAACAGAGCTTATTTAGTCCTGCACACACCCTATTCTTCAGTTATTTTATGTCTCTTTCTGTCTGTCCTTATTTCAGAAACATCAGACTAGTTTCCCGAAGATCTAGTTCATAGTGTATTTGAGAAAACCATTCTTAAATTTTGTTTTGTTTTGTTTTCATGCTTGTGTATATCAAAAGCTGCTGCCTGTACCTAATGTACCTAATGCTGCTGACGTGGAGGCTGGGGACCCTGTGCCTCATCTTTCTCCTTCCTCATGGTACTGTCCCCCCAATTAGATGCTCTGCCTCTAGACAATGGGTGATTTTCATCTCCTCTTTGTATTAAATTTTAATCTCAATCATCCTGAATCCTGACCTGCACATTCACACTCTGCCAACCAAAGCATTCAGATAATTCATATTATTATTATCAATGAGAAAATGCAGTGTGTTTTGTTCTTTACAGTCTACGAAGCACATCTTCTTGCATTATCTCATTTGATCTTTGTCTTAGCCTAATCAAACTGCTATAATAAAATATTGTAGACTGGGTAGACCAACCAAAAGAAATTTATTTCCCACAGCTCTGGATGCTAGCAAGTCAAGGTGACAGCCCATCTAGTTGCTGGTGAGGACTCTCCTCTTGGTTTGCAGATGGCCACCTTCTCACTGTGTCCTTACATGGCTGAGACAGACAGCAACAGAGAGAAAAGTCTGGTGTCTCCTCTTTTAAGGACACTAACCCTAGCAGATCAGTGCTCTCTCCTTATCACCTAAATTAACCTTAACTTCCTTCTTACTCTGAATACTAGGAGGGGAGCTTGGGTGGCTCAGTCAGTTAAGCAGCTGACTTCGGCTCAGGTCATGATCCCAGGGTTCTGGGATCAAGCCCCACTTTTGGCTTCCAGCTCAGTGGGGAGTTTGCTTCTCTCTCTCCCTCTGCCCCTTCCCCCATTCTTGTGTTCTCTCTCTCTCTCTCTGTGTATCTCTGTCTATCTCTCCCTCAAATGGATAAATAAAAAAAAAAATAAAAAATACTAGGAGTCACTTCAACATATGGATTTTAGTGGGGCTCAATCTTCGAGGACCTATGAGCACACCACAAAATAAGAAATCCATGAAAACAGAAAGAAGAAAAACAAGAACGATGACTTGGGCCCAGTTTTTTTTTTTTTTTAATATTTTATTTATTTGAGAGAGACAGAGTGCAGGAGTCAGGAGAAGGATAGAGGGGGAGGGAGAGAGAATCTTGAGCAGACTCTACACTGAGTATGGAGACCAACAAGGGATTTGATCTCACAACCCTGAGATCATGATCTGAGCCAAAACCAAGAGTCAGGTGCTTAACTGACTGAGCCACCTGGGCACCCTAACCTGGATCCAGTTTTATTCACCATACCTTCATTTCTTCACTCCTTGGCACTTCACCCCTTGGCACAGTGGATTAACTGTCTGATACTGGAGATGCATTTTGTGCCTGTCCATATTTTTGTCCTTTTGTCATGGTGTGTCATAACCACATTACTCTGAAATGGAGGAGAGAAGCACAACAGGACCTGGTATTTCCTCTCAGCAAGAGATTATTGGAAAGCCCAGAAATGGAGGAAATGCACCAACAAAATCAGCCCTGCAGGTATCAAAATACTTTGGGGAATTTTAAGTTCAATAGCAGCAAAGTGTTGCCTGACACAGACCCAGAAACTGAAGTGGTCATGGTGATGCCTTCAGGGGCGTGCTTTTCTCAGCCTGTTTATCAGGATTCCTGCTGCTCTGAGGAACTCAAGTATATGCTGGTGTCAGAGAGGGAGTGGTAGGCAGCAGCACTACACTTTGAAAGTCTTCTGCAAGAAAGCAGCAAAGGCAGAGAGTAGTCTAGGGTCAAACCAGCCCTGGTTAGCAGCCGTTGAAGTTTTTACTTTGAAGACGTTCCCTCTCTGGATTCCTCCTTACCCCTGTCTCCCCTGAGTCAGTCTGTTCAAACTGTAAAGTGTCTGGGTTCATCATTATTCCCTCCAAAGTGTATGCAATCACAAATGCAGACAGTGCATCCTTATGGATGTATATGTTAAAAAAAAATTGATAAAAAGGAAATGCTGAAGCAAAGTCAGACAAACCATTCAGTGCTGGAGGGCAGCTGAAAAGCCACCATAGGAAGGTGACCCGGGGGCCCTGTTTGGATTTTGTATCCAAATGATTTCACCATAGATTGATGGCCTTAGACTTAGCACATATTCTAAATTTGATTTTTTTTTTAAATTTTTACTACCAAGGAGCCAAGAAGGACACATGATAAAAGAGCAGAAAGGGGAACTGATTGGGAAAAATATGAATATTTCACATGCAGTGGAAATATAGTGGAGAAAATGAGGAACAATCAAAGAAACCTCTCATTTGAGTAAACAAAAATCTAATGTCTGCCTGGAAAGCACTGAGTTATCTTTCATGGGCCAACTCAAGTTTTACTATCTCCAGGAACCCTTTTGTGACCCTCCCTCCCAGAAAGAATCAGTTACTCTTTCCTTCTTTGCCTCAATCTACCTGGAACAGACTCGATCCCACGTCTCTGACACATTTTTGTCCTTCTTTGTTGTGTCTCTGTCCCCAGACTAGATCCTTAAAAGCAGAACAGGATGCTGTCTGAATCTGTCTCTCCCATGCATGAAATAGTGCCTGCCACATGGTAGATACTCTGCAAATATTTGTTAAATGACAAGTTTGAAGAACTCCATAGTACCATGCAGAAGGCAGAGCCATCACTCAATAAAATGTTGTGAAATTTAAGAATACTCTAATTGCCTTTAGAATATTCTCATTGCCTTCTCTGGATCCTTTCCTCCTTCATATACCCCTTCTCCTCCAACTGCCACATCTCTGACAAGTTGCCTGCTGTCCAATGCTCCAGCCTATGGGACCACAACCACCTTCACTCTCCTAAGGACTCTCTAACCTCAAATGTCTCCTTTTCATTCTCTAATCTTCCATCCCAGAAATGGAAATCCTTTTCTTCCTTTAAGAAAAAGGACCTGTTTTCGTTTGAAAAGATAGCAAGGACTTAACCTGAATAAGTCTCTAGTTGGAGAAATTTCAAGAAAAATGGTAAAGGGCAAAGAGGAATTCCAAGCATGCCAAACCAAACCCCTGCCAGGGAGAGACTTGAAAGGATGACTTTTGAGTCCCACCGCTCTTCTCTCCTCTGGCCTGTACACCCATATTAAATAGATTTGCAAGCCAAGGATTTTGTTCAGTATTTATTCAGTTCATCCACTTGTTTCCACCCCTTGGCTTCTTAACCCACAGTGCCGAAATTGGAGCCATTTTGTATGACATGGCCATGGGCATTTTCTTCCTCCTGGGGAGAACAAAAAGGACTCCTTTTAAGAGTGATCTTCTCATCATAATTGCACCAGATTTCCAGAGGTGTCTTATATCAAAGAAAGGTTAAGAAACCTGTACTAACAGAAAACTTTTAACTTCATCTCAGAGAGGTGTGAATCAATCTTAGAAAGCCCTTCCAGAGAAAGACTTTCCCCTAGTTAACCCTTTACCATGTTTGCTACTTTTTTTTTTCCCCCAAGCTGTTGGTATTCTTAACTTCCATTAGTATTTTCAGAGGAATATTTCTCCCTGAAGTCTATCAAAGTCTTATTAAAAGTATTCTTAGTTCCTCATGAAGCAAGGTCCCCATATTATTCGCTGGCAATTAGGTCAGTGGCCTAATACCATGAGCATACTGGGAATAAGCTGTACCAATTCCAATTCTTAATTCCTTGTAGAAGCATTTCAAAGGCTACAAACGCATCCCTAGCAGAAAGAAATAAAAATGTAAGACTACACAAGAATAGAGAATCACAAAATCTCAGACTTGGAAAGAAACTCTGAGGTCATTTTTCTCCCTTATCCACAGCCAGTATTCTTATTATACTTTTTCCAACAAATTGTCATTTAATTACTGTTTGAAGGCCTCCAATGACAAGGAATGCACTCTTGCTCAAGGCATTTGCCTTATTGTTATTACCCCTGAATTCCTAGGAGATTCATCCTCAAGGTTAGACAAAATCTAACTTCTGGTAAGACTGCTTGAGAAATCTGGACAACCTGATTCCCTCATGTATCTAGATTGTCCATCAAAAACTGTAAGGCAGTTTTGTTTTGTTTTTTTTTAAGATTTTATTTATTTATTTATTTGACAGAGAGAGACACGCGAGAGAGGGAACACAAGCAGGGGGAGTGGGAGAGGGAGAAGCAGGCTTCCTGCGGAGCAGGGAGCCCGAGGCGGGGCTCGATCCCAGGACCCTGGGACCATGACCTGAGCCGAAGGCAGACGCTTAATGACTGAGCCACCCAGGCGCCCCTGTAAGGCCATTTTTGAGTCTCTCTTTTTCCTTAACATGTTTAGACAGCACAGCATCCTGTTTATTTTTCTTGCTCCCCATAGTTCCTGATACTGTGCAGGTGGGAGTCATTGAAAGAATGAATGAATGAGTGTGTATCTCCACTGCATCTCTGTATGATAAGATGGCAGGAAATGCCCAGGATCCTAAGTCAGAAAGACATCTACCACTGTCCAGTGTGACAAGAGTTCCTTAGAGCAATGGGGGAGGTGGTTCTCTGAGACAGAGTGAGGGGAAGCGGGCATTACATGACTAGACACTGCCTGGACACCCATCTCCTGTGAGTTATAGACTGAGATGTGAAGCCTAAATTTTCACACTGTCCCTGAGACCTAAGCTTAAAACAAACAAACAAACAAACAAACAAACAAGGCACAGGTATCTCCTTGCTTCCTGAACTTAGCCAGGGCTTAAAAAATGCAAATGACTATGGTGTCAAGTCAAACATTCAGGGAAGTGAGGCTTTAGAGTATAAGAAAATAGGAGATCAGGAAGAATTCAAGAATGCCTTCCCAATTAAATAAATTCAAGTTATTTAAAACACCCTGTGTTTCAAAAAATAAATAACACTCTTCATTTAGAGCTATGGTTAAGAACACAAAATATGCTACCAGAGTCAGGGAAGGAAGACTGAATTCTAACTCTTTTACTTACTTGCTTGTGAGATTTTAAGCAAGTTATTAAGTGTCTGTATGCCTTAGTTTCTGGAGCTATGAGATTAATACCACCAACCACATAGGATTGTTGTGAGAATTAAGGGCTGTGCACATTAATTAGAATAGTGCCCAGAATGTGTGTGTGTGTGTGTGTGTGTGTGTGTGTGTGTGTGTGTGTGTGGAGAGAGAAAGTATATGGAGCAGTATGTATATGAAATCGAATATACCTGTTATGCATTGTCTGTATCCATAGGTACAGCCTGGCAGGTAAAAATGTGCCATTGAATCACACCTAAAAGATGCTTTGGGGAAAATCTTGCATCTCAGGGCTCTGTAACTATCTTACTATAGTCCAGCCACATCAGAGCAGAATGGTCTAGCTTAGAGGAAAGATGGTGAAGCTGATTATCAGGAGATCTGGCTTTGGTCCCAACCGTGTCATGAATTATCTGGCTGACCTATGTTAATCAGTTAATCCATGCTTCAGCGTCCTCAGCCAGACTTATCCACCTCACAGAGACATTATGGGGGCAAAGTTTAAGATATGACAAGTTAATATAATGGTTCTAATCATACAAAGGTCTGCTGATAAATAAGAGGTTTAATAACCCATAGTGGTTCCTTTCTCTTTGTAGGCTCATCAAGATCAGATAGTCTTGGAGTGGTTGGTCACTACCCCAGGAACCCTCTCTCTTTTTTCCTTCCCTTGCATTTGCTCTTAGAATGAATGAGTCCTGTTATTGTCTGTGGGACACTTATTATTAATGTACTTCAGGCCTGATTCAACTCACATGCCCACCAGGTTTGATCCTTGCGTTAGGCCCACACAGCTTTCTTTATTTTCAGTGTCATAGTCACAGGGCAAGATGAAGCAAAGAAGAATAACACCCATCCCCTACCCCCCACTCCCCAAAAAAGTAGAGCAAGATAAATACCTGGAGTCTCTGTGGAGTCTCTGCCCTAAGGTCTGGAGAGGGCAGAGTGTATGCTGTATAATCCAAGCCTCCTTTCTTCTCTGCCCCAGCACAGTCCATCCTGGGGGATGGTTCTAAAGCCCAGACTCCTCTCATTGTATCGGGGCAAATTACAAGAGGAGGAAGAACATACTCTTGATCACGGGAACCTGTTCTTTGAGACCTGACTACAGGGATGTCCACATCTTTGCCCTCTTTGTCTGTTCTAATAGTTGTTCCATCCCCTAAGATTTTGATCTCACAGTGCCCTTGACCAACAGTCCTCCTCATTGTGAGGTGGAATTACACAGTGAGGGAAGAAAACCTGATTTCTCCTAACAGCTGTCAGAACTGGTGTTCTTCAACAGCCCTTGCATGAAGTGGGCCCAGTTCCTGTACCCCTTTAGCCTTCGCATATTCCATCTTGTTCACATTCTCTTCAAAGTCTGATTCTCAGCACAATGCCCCATATTGCACAGGGGTGTGACTCACATACACCACTTCTCTCCAAGACCTAGGCAATTAACTCTTATTAATACAGCCTACATTTTTGCTTTTTGTTTTAACAGCCCTCAGTAAAGGTGATTGCAGCAAAGATGACACGATATATGTGATGAGTGTCCTTCTGAAATTCAGATATGCTTATGATCATCTCTTTTACACTTAATGGATTCCAGCACAGAATAAATAATAAAGAATTACTGCTACACAGTTGAGGCAAATTAAAGGCAATGCATTTGAGACTTCAGCAATGAATACCAAATGCAGGTCATAAAGGTAAAGTACAATCAGGGCTTTGGCTGGAGGTCCAGGATTAAGCTGCCCAGGTGGGACCAAATTTAGTTTGAAATTATGCAGTGTTCTGAAGGGCACACACTGTCCCTCTAGCCCACTGTGACACTCCATCAGACTTCATGCTGTCAGTACTCACCATTCTTGCAGAGCAGGACAGCCAGGTAATCCTGAGAAGAAGAATTGATGTAGAGCAAGAGGCTGGGTGCCTGGGCTGTCACAAAGCTAAATGCAATATTTTCCTTGGATGGAGTTGCATCTGCGTAAATCGCTGAGGATGAGAGGCTTATATTTTTGGTCACTGGGTAGGGTTCTTGAAACATATAAGTAACTGAAGTGCCAGCCTCAAAAACAGCAGAAACCTCTGAAAAATAGAAGAGGGGAATGCACACATTGCAACATTTAGTTGATTATTCAGGACAGCAATAACTGTTTATTGTTTGCTATGCATCAAGCACAGCATGAGGGTTTTTGCCTGAATTATATAATATGCTTTCCACAATAAGTTTGAAGTGGCAGAAGTCGTTACTCTTATTTACAGATGAGAAATATGAGGCTTGCAGGGGTTAAGCACCTTGAACAAGGTTGCATAGCTAAAAAAAGAGAGCTGAGATTTGCATCCTGAAGTTTTGTTCCAGTTTAACATACATTTGCCGTATAACTACCATGTGCCAGGCTTACTTCTCAAGAAGCAAAGATAAACTGTCCCTGCCTTCAGCATAGTAGAGATAAAGTTTACTGGGACCTTCTTAGTTTCAAAACTGAGATTCTAGCAGTTCCAGCTTGTGTTTTTCTGGTGTGTTAGGAGGATTATGAGTGGGTCCTAAGTTACTGAGAATAGGACACTGGGAGAAGCAGTGGTAATTCTCATGGTGTTGGGTAAAATATTAGGATCTGTGGAAACAGAAAATAGAGAAGCTGTGGAACTAGTAGAAAAGGCATAGGTATCTAACCTCCGGACTCCCTTTTCTTTTGGGTGCCTAGGAATTGGTATTCAATTCCAAAGATAGCAAAGGCGTGAACAAATAAGCCTTCCTATGGGATACAATTCCTATAGCATAACTCATTGGATGGAGTTCTGCCACCACCATGGAAAAAGGCAGCATCTACAAACCAATGACATTCAATTAGCAGGAATGTGCAAATCACCCACCTTCCCTGTATCATGTGCTCACTCCAACTGTTATCCTTTTAGTTTGTTGGAACGAGCACAGGATTTGGCTTCTGTTCTGGATCTGAAGGCTCATTCAATACCATACTAGCTGTGTGGTCCCAGGTAAGTTAGTGAACCCCTGTGGAGACTGTTTTGTCATCTGGTGAATGGGAAACATAACACCTCCACAGTATTTCTGGGTGACTAATTGTGAGATATTGTGTGTAGAACACTTATAAGAGATACACTATAGTTGGATCTTGTAGGCTCTTCATATTAGAAGAGACTTTAATCTGAACCCGTCACAGTTTCCTTCACAGACTGTATCTGTTTATTGACTGAATATCCATCCAAATGCTGAGATATTCTTTTCTTTCAATACAGGCTGCTCTAAGTTCTCCTTCAATTTTATCTCTATACAGTAATATAGTATCAGGGCATGGAGGAAAGTTTCCTTCATAGTACAACATAGCTTGGATCTGGCAGCAACCCCCTACTATAAAGATAGCACAATAAACATGAACCCATATTGGCATGATTGATTTCTCTTTTTCTGGAATGATGTAGAATTTTCCTAATTCCCCATGAAATCCCCTGATTGAGTTGGTGGCACCTAGAACATAATCAATCCTGGCTTTCCCTTCCTAATTCTATTGCAAATTTGTTCTACCTTTGTGAAAATTCCATAACAGTCTGTAAGAGTGCCAAAAAATTAAAGTTGCATATTTATGCATATTGCTTAGCAGATTGGGAATACCAGTTCATTTTGACTAAAGGTTCAGAGAATGTGTTCTGCATTTATCATTCGGGTTACATTAGTACTCCTGATTACAAAGATATGCGGCAGAGACTTGTGACAGTGAGGATTCCGGTTAATCATCAGCTTGATTCAAGCACTTTCCTTGAGTGAATTTCCTCAGGGACATTTGGCCTGCATTTTGAGCTACTATCTCCTAGTTAACAGAATAATGGCTTTTATTTGATGTTGTGAGTGTGTTCAAATGTAACTGTAATACAGAGCATTCTGTTATGAATAGCATATTAGATATGGGCATATATATTACACTTTTTTCTTAATACTTAGGACAGGAAATTAAAATGCAAAGCACTTTTAAACTAGAAATATCCTACCAAATTTCTGTCTTCCTTTCTCCCCTAGTCCCAGTTCTAATTATTCTTAATGTTTAATTATTTTAATGTTTAATATTTTGATACTGTCAATTTTAACATAAAGCTTCCTTCAGCAAAACACCTGGATTCTATTATTCTCTAAGTTTCTTATATTTTATAATCAAAGAGTTTAAGCTCCCTGACCATATTTAAGCTCTCTGAGTGATTTGTCTGAATACACAAAACCACTGGGCTCATTAGAAGAAAAATCTTAATTTGGATGTGATCATCTATGACCATCATGCTACTCCAAGGCCACAGAAGAAATATTAGCATTATCTATTGAGCACCTACTTGGTGGAAAGAATTATGCTGATTATGTTCTGAGAAAAAAGGACATATATCAAACAAAACAAAACAAAACACAATGGAAGGTAGTCTGGAATGTGATGTGTGTGACAGAGACAATGATTCCTAGAGCTGGAGGTCTCTGTGGCTACAATAGCTTGACCAGACCTTATAAAGAGGAACTCCACACTGACCAGGAGTAAAGTGTGGAATGAACTAAGAGAAACAGCTAGGAAATAATGTGGCACTGAAGAGAGTGTGTCTCTGAGCCATCTGTGGAGTCTGACAGATGGGAACTGACACTTGGCTCTGCCCCTCTCTAACACTCTCACAGGATCCCACTCAACCTCAGCTCATGTACAAGTAGAGATGGATTCAATCTTGCAGTAGGTAGAAGGACTGGAAGACATTATGTAGAAGCACAACACATAGCAGGAACTCAATAGACAATAGCTGGTCTAAATAATAGTGATAGAATTTAGAATTAGAATAAGTGTAAGGTAATGAGTAGGCTAGTGATTACCTAGAAATCAGTCAAGGTGTGATTAATTTAGCAGAACATCAAACTAAAAATATATGAAACAACTGGCAATTTGAATGCTGAGTGGATATTTCATAATATTAGACATTATTCATTTTTCTGATGATGATGGTCTTATGGATCTGTGTTTTTAATAAGCTCTTATATTTTAGCAATACATATTGTAATATTTATAGATGAAATGATGTGATATTTGAAGTTTGCTTCAAAATAATAAAGGAGGAGAAGATGTGAATATATAGATGAAATCAAAATGGTCATGAGTTGATCATTTTTGAAGCTAGATAATGGGTGCATGAGGATTCTGAAACTCTTCTCCCTATTATCACTAAGAATTGGGTCTTTATGTAAAGAAAAGCAAAAAAAAAAAAGTGATACACACTGGCAGGAAGGTAAGTATTAAAGAACTTTTCAACAGGTTTTTGGCAATTGGTAAGGCATACTTACATATGCATACTATTTTTTTCACTGAAGTTCCATTAGCAAGAAAATAATCAATCCACGTGTTTATCACAGCATTATTTATGTGCAAAAGTTGGGGCAATCTAAAATTCCAAAACAGGGGTGCCAGGGTGGCTCAGTCAGTTAAGCATCTGCCTTCAGCTTAGGTCCTGGGATCCAGCCCTATGTTGGGCTCCCTCCTCAGGAGGGAGTCTGCTTCTTCCTCTCCCTCTGACCCTCACCCTGCTCATGCTCCCTCTATCGTCTCTATCTCTCTCTCTCAAATAAATAAATAAAATCTTTGAAAAAAATTTAAAAAAAGAATAAAATAAAATTCCAAAACAATAATAAGAACAAGCACTTAGTGAGACTTTATTTGCCAGGCATTATCCCAAGTGCTTTGTGAAATGCTTATTAAATGTCACCACAACCCTCTGTGATGGATTTTTGAATTTTCTAATTTTATAGGTGAGAAAACCAAGAAATTGGGAGGTGAGTTACATAAGTGGCATCACACACTGTAGACTGTAGGTGAGCCAGAATCTGAACTTAGGCAGATCAAGTGCAGAATGATGCCACTATTGCTAAGCTAAACTGCTCTGGGGATAGAATGGGTTAAGTGAGCAGAGGCAATCCCACCAGTTGGAATTTATTGCAATCATTAAAACTGATGAATTATATAGAAATCTCTATAAAATGAAATAAAGAAAATTTGATATGAAATGTAGACATGAAATACAGAATTATTGCAGCTATATTAAGTACAAAGAAAAGAGCTAGAAGCAAATCAGATTTCCTTTTTAATATGTCTATTTGAGTAATTAGATTTTTTTCTAGGTTCCCAAATATATTTCCAAATAGAATTCCAAATACATTGTCTAACTTTTTAATTAGAAAAAAATAACAAATGATACCACTATGACAGCCATATACAGATTCTTCATATAATGGTGGGGGTGCAGGTGGGCTAAAGACAAGTACACATTAATAAATGGTGTTAGAATAGCTGGATATCTGCAAGTACACATTAATAAATGGTGTTAGAATAGCTGGATATCTGCAGGCAAAAGAATGAGGCTGAACCCCTATATCACACCATCTACAAAAATGAACTCAAACTGCATCAAAGACTAAATGTAAAAGCAAAACTATAAAATTTTTAGAAGAAACCATGTCCATAAGCCTTTGTGACCTTCAGTGAGGCAATGATTTGTTAGACATAATACCAAAAGCACAAGCAACAAAAAGAAAACAGTAAGAACCAGATGTTATAAGAATTAAAACTTTTGTGCTTCACAAGATACTATCAAGAAAATGAAAAGGGAGAAAATACTTGCAAAGCATATATCTAACGTGAGAATTGAATTAAAAATATGCAAAGATTTCCTACAACTATACAATAAAAAGAAAAAAATAACTCAATCAAAAATGGGCAAACACTAAACATTTTGTCTAAGAACATGAAAAGATATCCAATGTTATTAGTCATTAGTGAAATGCAAGTCAAAACCACAATGAGATACTATTTCACACAGTCACAATAAGATGTCTTTTATCAAAAGGATGGATAATAACAAGTGTTGGTGAGGATGTGGAGAAATTGGAATCCTTACACTTTGCTGGTAAGAATGTAAAATGGAGCAGCCACTTTGAAAACAGTTTGCCAGTGTCCTCAAAAAGTTAATTACCATATAACCCAAGTAATCCCACTTCTAGGTATATACCCAGGAGAACAGAAAAAGATAAAGCCATACAATATGTACCTGAATGTTAATAGCAGCATTATTTATAATAGCCAAAGAAATGGAAACATCCCAATGTCCATCAACTGATGAATGCATAAACAAAATGTGTTGCATCCACATAATGGAATAAAGTACTCTTTGGAAATAAAAAAGGAACAAAATACTGAAATGTTAAGTGCTACAGCATGGATGAACCTTGGAAACATTATGCTAAGTGAAAGAAACTACACATTAAAAGGCCACATAGTGTATGATTCCATTTATATGAAATATCCACAATAGGTAAATCCATAATGACAGAAAATAAATCAGTTTTTTCCAGGCACAGAGGGGAGAGGTGAAGGAGGGGTAGCTACTAATATGTATAAGATTCCTTTCTAGGGTGATGAAAATATGCTGAAATTAGATAATAGTGATGGTTGTGCAACTTTTGTGAATTGCTAAAAATCATGGCATTATACAATTTAAAAGGGGGGATTTTAGGGAAGAAAAAGAGACACGCAAAACATTAAAAAAAATGAATCCTATTACCATATTCCTATACTGAATGAAATTAGGGTGTTAAAGAGAAAAAAGAAACCAAAAAGATGCTGAATGGGTCTCCAGCCCTGACATTTATTAGGAAGTCATTCGACCTCTGTGAACTTCAATGTTCTCAATACGTTAATATCTTCCCCACTAGGTTGGCCAAGAGAAATGTATGTTGTGGTCAATAATTACTATTTAATTGCATGATTATTATTACTCTGTACTGTAATCAGAAACAGAGAGTAGGTCAATGGATTATAGTTCTGGCCCAGGCATTGGTAATTCCACCCCATATATTTCTAGTATTTACACCCCGTAAAATACATATGCCCTGGGAAGTTAACATGGAAGACTAACCCAATCGTGAGCACCCTTGTTTAGGATCATCTCCTAGCTAGTGACTCTCATTTCCATTCCAGTTCCCCCAGGTAACTGGCATGGCTAGAAGGCTTGGTTAAAAGATTCATCCTACATACTTTGCAGCTACTGCATATAAAGGGAATCATTTCCTTAGATTTATGAGAAAGAGGAGAAAGTTTGGAACTGTGAAATATGAAGCAGGCTGAAAAGGCTAAGCACATATTTGTCTATTTTGCTTATAGATTGAAGTAAAAAGTGGGGAGAGAGCACAGAGGCTATTTCAACATATGCTGCCAAAAGATATGGTGATATGGACAGAAGATAATTAATCAGAGTTGTTTCAGGAAAAAAAAAAAAACCACAAAGCCAATTAAAAATTAAGCTAAATTTAGAACAATATGATCTATGAGATGTTTGAGCAATGTCCCTGGAGAAATGTAGAATCACACTGTTCTTCTTCTTCTTCTTCTTCTTCTTCTTCTTCTTCTTCTTCTTTTTTTTTTTTTAATTCCAAACACAGGACTTGGGTATAGATCCTATAGAACAATGCTAGTTTAACTTTGTGAGAAGGCCTGATGGTGTTGATTTTGTATTTGCTTCTTCTGGCCATGTGGGACCAGACTAAGGGTGGCATTTAATTTTTTTTAGGGGCAGTTATTCAGATACCTGCCCCAGTGTGAAAATCCAGTGGCACTTGGCTTGTCTTAGCCCATGGTCAACACCTACTGGGATGGGGCCACTTTATGTCAAACTCCATGCAGGGCCCAACACACTGTTGGCCCTAAAATTTGTACCATTCATTTTCTCCCAAGGAGTATAATGATTCTCAACAATAATAAGCAAGTAATTCAATCTAACTGTGGAGAAGGCCAGTGTAAATTATGAAGAGCTCAAATTACAGAGTCCTTCAATGAGAACACTGGGTGTTCTTCTTTTGTCTATTGTTTTTAAGTTCCAACAATAAATTGGACTAAATAAAGCATTGTTTGGTAGAGGTGTTTGGGAAATGCGTTTTAATGAATTGACAAGAATTATGCATAATTGCCATCACTGTTTAAATGTAAATCGTATTTCAAAGTAATTAAAACATTTTATTTTAATAGTTTAAATGCTGCTCTTGAAATATTGTTTACATTATTTGCTCAACAAACATTTTTTTTTCCCATCAATAAAATAAACTTTAAAATCCTGCAAAGATAGATAGGAGACCTAATCTTTTGCCCTTGTATTTGAAAAAATACTAAGTGTTTATATTGAATAATGTGATTTTATAGTTTGTAGAGTTATTTTGAATTTTTCTAGAGAATTTACACCATGACCATCACTCCTTGTTCAAGGTATACATCCATCATGGTTAGTTTTATCAATGCAATGAATTCATAAGACAGGAGAGGATATAGAAAGACCCTGAGACAGGGATTTTGATCCCTGTGTTCCATTCCCAGCCCCTTGATGAGCCAAATGTGAATCTCCAGGCAGGGCTTTTAAAGCTTCAGACTCCACTCACATCACCTGCATAATAGGGAGATTTTACTAGATGCATGGTATTGTTTCTACTGACTTACCTATAAATTCCCTGTTGTAAAAATACTTGAAAATGACTCAAGCATCACTAAGACTCTTCCGGGGTACAATCTATAATGCTGCCATTACATGCATGGGTTAAGGAACTGGGACTGGAAAGATTAGTGCGTCCCTCGAGATCAGGCTGATACGACAGAGATGAAAGTCCACCTCTCCCAGTGTTCAGCTGGCCTCAGCCAAGGAGAGCATGTTGCACTGTTACTATCCATCCTGTTCGGTCTCAGTGCCAGTGTCCACACACAGTGAAAATGGCTGTATGTAATTATGTTGAGGGGCCACACAGAGTTTTTAAACAGAGCAAAATTGAAGAAGGTAAAAGATCACTTAAGGAGTGTCTAAGGGCATGACTTGATCATGGCTTATAGGTACTGCAATACAGCATGGGGATAAAACAGAGGCATCTACTGTACCTTTTTTGCAAAAGGGTCCTTCATATGGTGAATTGGTGCAATCACAGAAGTACCCACTGTACTTCTCCACACACTTGCCCCCATTGTGGCAGATGCTACCATAAGTGCTGCAATGACCTGGGCATCCAGGCCGGACTCCAGATGTGACCTTTGCCCTCTCTTCCAGGTCAAATTTCTGCCCATTCAAGTGTAGGGAGCGTATGCATCCTAGAAAGCCTTTCTGTCTTGATGATGTTCCCCCTAAGCAGTGAAAAAGAAAAAGAAAAAAAAAGTAAGATATCATACAGTTCAATTCTTTTAGGTTTAATATTGACACTGGTAACTGTTAAGCACTATTCTGTTGTCATGCTGTGTTGAGCTTTTCCATTACAGTTTCCAATGAGAATTAGGAATTCAAACAGCATGTGCAAAATGCATGTCTTTCCAGGCTGGGAACCTCCTCACCCCTAACTCCAAAACAACAACAACAACAAACAACAAAAAAACAAAACAAAACAAAAACAAAAAAACAATGGGCGTCTAGGTGTCTCAGTTGGTTGAGTGTCCGACTCTTGGTTTCCGCTCAGGTCATGATCTCAGCATCCTGGGATTGAGCCCCATGTCTGGTTCCATGCTTAGCAAGGAGTCTGCTTAAGAATTCTCTTCCTCGGGGCACCTGGGTGGCTCAGTCGTTAAGCGTCTGCCTTCGGCTCAGGTCATGATCCCAGGGTCCTGGGATCGAGCCCCACATCGGGCTCCCTGCTCCGCGGGAAGCCTGCTTCTCCCTCTGCCTGCCACTCCCCCTGCTTGTGTTCCCTCTCTCACTGTGTCTCTCTCTGTCAAATAAATAAAATCTTCAAAAAAAAAAAAAAAGAATTCTCTTCCTCTGCCCCTCCCTCTGCTCTCTCTCTCAAATAAATAAATAAATCTTTAAGAAGGAAGGAAGGAAGGAAGGGAGGGAGGGAGGGAGGGAGAAAGAAAAGATTATATTTCACATGGAATCCTATAGTTTTTGATGTTTAAGACAGAAACTACAGATTACTATGTTTCTTGCAAATGAAATAAAATGTGTCATGACATAGTCTATAGCAGACTTTTGTCTGAAGTAGAATACTCAAGCAGGATTGTCCCTTCTGATGGAATTAGAAGCAAGCTGTTAGGCACATCAATTTAGAAAACTGCAACAAGTTTGCATTGCTCATGCAGTGCAATGCAAGCACTGGAAGGTGGGCAGGCTTTAGGACAGACAGACATGGAGTCATACTCCATGTCATTAGCTGATTAGCCATGTTGACCACTGATCACCTCAGCCTTTGCTACATGATCTGTAAATTAAGAATAAGTTTGTTTAGTGTATTTACAGTAAAGCTTAGTGAAGATCATGGAATACAGTACATACTCAATCATTATTCTTTGCTATGCCCTCTCCTGAGCCCTTAACATGACTCAGACAAGTAGGTTGTTTATATATGTACATTACATATGTATATATATATGTGTATATATATATATATATATAGAGAGAGAGAGAGAGAGAGAGAGATCCTAGCACTTACCTCCAAATTGTTATTTGGAAGGCAAATTTGTCCTTTTGGATTAAAGAACAGGATTCTAACCCAACTTTCTGCTGCAGGGACATCCTGAAGTTTTCAGAGAGATTGATAATGCTTGTTACAAATTATTCAAGAATGGTGTAGATTCAAAGTGACAGAGGGTTTTGTTACCATTGGAAATCCAGGACTCTACTAGCCTAAACCTCTGATGTCAGAAAAATGTACACTGAGAGACAAAAGCCAAGAAATTAAGCTAAATCCCATCAGCGGGTATTTGTTTGGTGCTCAAAATTATGGGAAATCCCAGAGAAGACATGGGTCCAGCCTGCCTTTAAAGACACAAGTTCTACTCCAGATTCAACAGTGCGGGCTCAAGTCCACACACATGAATAAATGGAGGGCACCCTCAGGTGTTCAAGATCTACAAAGTATATTAACAGAGACAAAAACAACAGGGGCAGGACAGACTTGTCACTTATTTTCTGTATCTATCAACTCTCCTTTCTGAACCTCATTCATTTCTAGCCCTACAGCTCTATTAAATCTTGGTCTAGCAAATGACCAGATAAAAATATATCCCCACCAAGGTGGACACAGATGAGAATTCCAAATGTGTCATCTCAGACCAGGAATATAGACTTTAGACAAGAAACAAAGCAGTAAGTTAAAGAAATAAGTTAGGTAACCTAAACATTCCTGGCATCAGTCAGCCTCGCAGGGTGGACAAGGAAATAATTGGAAATGGGTTTGATGGGAGTATAGAGTGGGGTTGAGGGAGTATTGCGACTTCCCTGAATCACACCAGGTCTACAGACACATAAATATGGGGATGGCAGCCACTGGCTGCATCCACAGACAGACATAACACTCCAAAACATCTTTTATTCTGAAATAATGCTGAAACTCTACTGTATTTTCAGGTCTGATAAGTGATATTCAAAAAGGCCAGGAGGTCAAACCCAAATTGCATTCTCCTGTCTGTCTCAATTTTAGTGAGTAAATCTTTTAACCACAAGATAAATCAATTATAAATACAAGCAGATCATAAAGGAAGGCTCATTATTTCCTTTCCAGAGATCGTGCGGAATAAAGAAGGGAGGATTTATGTAGTCAAATGTTTTGTCTTGTTTTTTTTTTTTTCCCCCTTATTTTGCAGTCACTCCCTGTGGTAGATTTGAATAACTCTTCATATATCTTGTTAGTGGCATTTTTCTTCTAGCAGAGGTTGAGAATGCAAGATCTATTGCACATTTTCTCACGTGTGACTTAGTCAACAAGTTTATAAATGGAGATGAAAGTGGCTGGGGTGGTTTCCCTGGCAGAAATGCACTCCTTGAGGTTTGAGACATACAGATTATGGAGAGAATGATCCAAAACAAGAGGATCACTTCACTCTGAGATGCTGACAAAACACGTGACACAAAGAATTATGAACAAATTGCACAATGAACTAAATTTCAGTTTTCACCTGACTGCTTTACATTCTTTACAAAGGATAAAATCTAGAGGTCAGGCTCCTTTTTTCTTTATGGAGAAGTAATAGGTAGACTAAGAATAGAATATTTCCAGAGAGATGTTCCTTGCCTACACACTCACACAGTCAGGTTGTTGGTGCTCTCCATTTTCTGATGTTACCTGCTATGTGTAGAGCTTTGTTGCAGGTGTGAACCTTCTCTGAACATTGAATACTCTACAGAGATGCAGCCACAATCTTCCTTCCCCCTTCTTGCTCAACAGTCCTTTCTCCCCAAAAAAGTGCTTTGGATGTGCTCTTCCAGATTCCATCTCCTCCTCCTCCTCCTCCTCCTCCTCCCCCCCC
>NC_058405.1:87314706-87329465 GCF_002201575.2 Neomonachus schauinslandi
CTCCTCCTCCTCCTTCTTCTTCTTCTTCCTCTTCCTTTTTTTTCCAGTGTAGTTAACATATAGTGTCATCTGCTTCTTTATACACCTAGATCCATGGCCCTAGTACAATCTTCCTCACCTCAACTTGATTCCCATCAACAACCTTCTAATCGATCTGTCTACACTCACTCCTGACTTTTCTCATCCATGTACCACTTTGCAATCAGAAAGATCAACCAAATTTGAAAATTTGATTCTGCCATTCCTATTTAATGCTCTTCAGAGACTACTGATTGTCCTCACGATCAAGTTCAAATTCCATTGCACAGATGATACAATATGAAAGATCTGGCCACCACTTACCTCTTCAGCTTCCTTCTCCCACATTCCCTTCTCTGACTTCAGTGCACCAGGACTTCTGAACTACTAGTGGCTCCCCAGGCCCTTCTGGTCTGTCTTGACTTTGGATCTCTTCATGCATTTTGCATTTATGTGGCATGTTATCTTCCCCGTGAGTTCTACAGCTCACAGTACTCTATCCCTGTGATTATAAACACACACACCTGCACTCATATACACACATCCCTTCCCTACATATCTTCTGCCTCCCAGTATTTATTTTAATTAGTTACCAATTTTATTTTAAATGAGAAATATTTTTAAAATTCTAATAAATCTTTGAAATAATCAAATCTGTTAGCCACGAACCTGCTTTCCTGCATAGCAAAGCTCAGCTTCAGCTCTTTTAAGGTAGAGGCAGTTATTTTAAGATGGGGAATCTAATCCCCACTTGGCCACATTCTCCACCAGAACCACTTCATTCATTCATATTGCCTTTCTGGCCCTTGTAGGTATTTGGTTTTTCAACTGCTACTCTAAGATACTTTGTTCTTCACTTGTATGCATCTTGTCTAGAACTCACTAAAACATTTGAGGAGGAAGAACAACAACAAAACTCTAGCATCATCCTCAAAGCAGCTGATAGTCACGTTTTTGAGGCTTTCATTTAATCTGAAAGCTGACAGAGAATCAGAACAATGCTTCTAATTTTTCTTAAAAAAATACATTTCAAACATACTTGTATGCTAGAAACCTTATCATTAACTCACTGAATACCCAAAGGGAAAGAATGTATTCTTCATATTATTTGCATGACCTAGTTGAGGAAACATAGTGCCAGAGAGATTGCTTTGGCCAGAGTCAAGAATCAAACAGATTTTATATGGCAGAGTCAGGTGTTAAACTGTGATCTCTTGACCTTCAAAGCCTGCATACCTTGAAAGCTCTAAAATCCTAAAATGAATGATTTGATTAGACTATTTGAGCCAGTACTATAACTAAGTGATCCTTCTACCTTCTTACCCTTATCTCTAACATGGTTTCTTCCAGCAAGTAATATGCATGCATGCATTTATTCTCTTGAGTTTGAGCTCACTCTTCCAGATAACTATCACCATTAGTTGGCTGGCCTAGCTAGAAGCAATTCTGCATGAGACACTACAGTTGGCCCTTGGTATCTAGCACGTTCATTATGATGATGTTTCCTTTGACTGAGTATGAATCAACTCGTAAAAATGTCACTATCATCATTCTAAGCCTGTCTTAGAAAACCTCCATGTGTCAGGTTCACAAATGCTCATCACTTTCAGAATAATATCTCAAATTTTTTGTGGTTCTTGGCACCAAGTGCAAAAGCCACTATTTCTTTCCTGGGTGCCTGCTTCTTTCCTTCACATGCTCAAGCAAAATTCCTTTGTTGAGAACTCCTGATAAAACACTGAATGTGCCAGGTTGGACTGCAGATTCACAAAAATAATAACTTTCCTTTTTTCTATCTTTCTTCCTTTCGTGCTTGGTTTTTTGACCTTGAAGTTGGAGCAGCTGTTTTTTATATGAATTACAATAGCCAACTGAACTACAGGTGCGTTTACCACCGAGATTCCAAATTCTAAAGTTGCAGCAGATTTAGCATATACATGATGAATAAATATAAATAAACTAACCATCAGTTATCTTCTGCTTTTATCCCACCCCTCCAACTGACAGTCTTGGTACCAGAAGGAAATCCTAGTGGAAACTTTAATTCTAAAACATGATTTTCTTAAGAACAAGGCATGCATCTGGTTGAATTTGGCCAGATATAGTGATTTCTTGCTCATAATCCAATAAACACACACCATTTAATAATACAGGTGACACTAACTGGATGTTTAAAAAGTAAAATAATGATGCAACAGTCAATTTGAACTAAGAGCTTACTTCTTAAAAAGTCTTTCCAAGCACTGTGCTTCACAGACACTTTCTGATTTAATCCTCACTATAAACTGTGGAACCTTGGGGTGCCTGGGTGGCTCAGTGGGTTAAACTTCTCCCTTCTGCTCAGGTCATGATCCCAGGGTCCTGGGATCCAGCCCTGCATCAGACTCCCTGCTCAGGGGGGAGTCTGCTTCTCCCTCTTCCTCTGCCCCTCCTCCAGCTTGTTCTCTCTCGCTCACTCTCTCTCAAATAAATACATAAAATCTTAAAAATAAATAAATAAATTGTGGAACCTCAAATAAAACACTAATCCTCCTCAAAAAATTGGGAAAGAGACATTCAGCAGATTGAAAGTATTTCCTATTTGTTTGGTGGAAATGAATGCTGTGAAAAACTTTTCAAGAATAATTCAGCAATATGTATCAATAACCATGAAAATATTATTATCATTGGCCTTATTCTACCTTTTTAAAGAAATTTCCCCAAATGGAGCTGGGGGCATTGATTACACCCAAAAATAATTAATTTTGTTCATACATAGTCATTACAAATACTTCATTATGTGCACAAATAGTATAATTGTCTACCTAGAAAATCCTCCCAAAACAATAATGACAAATTATTACAATTCAAATAAAAGGATATGGGGCATCTGGGTGGCTCAGTCGGTTAAGCGTCTGCCTTTGACTCAGGTCATGATCCCAGGGTTCTGGGATTGAGCCCTGTATCTGGCTCCTTGCTCAGTGGGGAGTCTGTTTCTCCCTCTCCCTCTGCCCCTCTCCCTGTTCATACTCTCTCTGTCTCTGAAATAAATAACATCTTTTAAAAAATAAATTTATTAATTAAATAAAATAAAGATATAAGAATGTGGATAAATACAAGCATTAGCATACAAAATCAATCACGGTCCTATATAACAACAATAACCAACCGGAAAATGGAATAGCTAGGAAAAAATCTTATTTAATAACAAAAGCAGCAAAACACCTAGAGTTAACAACATGTGCATATATGAAGGAAACAATACAATTTTATCTTCACTCCTAAAGAATACCTGAAGAAGTAAAATATGTTTCTGTATGATCCAGTATTGTATAGCTAATTTCTTTAACACGATAAAATCCAATCAATAGCCCCCCAAAATTATTTTCATAGAACATAAAAAGCTAATTCCACAAGAAAGGAAAATGATTGAGAATAGTTTATACAGTGTTAAAAAAAAAGGAGTGAGATGTGCACGGGGGCAAAACTTGTCCTATTCAGTATCAAAATATACCTTGTAAGTGTGATGTTGGTGCAGTACTTGGGAAAAACAAAATTATTTAAATAAAACAGAAACCAGAAATTCCTGGGGTTTGTTTTTGTTTCTGTTTTTGCTTTTTAGTAAGCTCTACACCCAGTGTGGGGTTGGAACTCATGACCCTAAGATCAAGAGCTACATGCTCTACCAACTGAGCCAGCCAAACATTCCAAGGATCCAGACATTTCTAAGAAATCCAGAAATAGACTCTTTATATAGAGAGATTTTTTTTTTTTTACATTATGATATACATTGGAGCTCTAAGTAACTAGGAAAAAGAAGAACCATGAAATAAATGGAGATGGGAAACTATGATTTTGAAAAACAAATAAAATCACAATCCTACCTCAGAACCTTAAACAAATTCCAGGTGCATTAAAGACATAAACATAGCAACAAAATAGGCAAAAACTGAAAGTATTAGGTAAAACACTATATAGCAGTTTTAATACGCTATTTGTATTGAAATGCTATGGTTTCCATGATGTATTTGAGGTAAAGAAAAAAAAAAAGGCAAACAAAAACAAATTAAAAAAAAGTGAGAAAGCTGTGGTATAATACATATGAATATATTGTTTATGTAAATCTATCTACAAATAATAACATTGTACAGTATTTCCTAAGGGTACCTAAATGTATGTAAGATCTTCAACAATGCCTGAAAAATCTCATGCGGCGTTAATATTGGTTGCCTCTAATAAGGGTACTTGGAGGTATTAATGACTAATTTTTATTGAGTGTGTATTTACATATTGATTGTAGAATTTAAAATAAATCTTTTCATTTATTATGTATATTGTGTATAATGCTGTTGGGTCTCCTTTTTCTAAAAGTCATTTTAGAAATAACTTGTTATATCAAGTTTCAAATGAAACTCCTTGTTATAGAATTGTGTATATCTCTAAAAGCCATTTATTAATCCATGTGGTATTTGGATATTAAGGAATACTTTTGACAGCTTCAGCATGTTTGTGTCTGGTGTGTGGGTCAGGGTGTATAGGAGGTATTTATCTTGCTACTTGGGTTTTCTGCAAAGAGGCTTGTTTTTTTTGTTGTTTTGTGTTCAAAACTACTGGCCCAAAACAAATATTTGCTTTCTTTTTAAAGAATGGTGGCAGGGCACAACATTTTGCCCAGAGTGCTAAATATGCATTCCGTGGAAAACCACATTTGGGAATTATTTACAATTCAAGAGGAGGGGAAAGAAACAAGCAAGGACTTGCATTGTGTTTCTGTTTCTGTTGCTAATGTGGAGCCATAGGGAATAGAGCCCACTGTAGTTCAAGGTGGTTGACTGTTGCTTTGCATATCGTTTGGAGGTACCCCTGAAAGAATATCAAGATGATGGGGCAGAAAAAGTCCCATAATCATAATTATGGGTCTAGAACAGCCAAGAGAGTCATTTTGACAAAACAATCATCTCCCATCTTGAAAAGATGAGAGCCAACTCATGCCTCATTGTGCTCCCTTCTACCAAAGTTTTTGAAGATGAAAAATCAGTATCAAAACAGTTTTAAAGAAAAGTTACAAAGGCTCCTGTGAAAGAGGAGAGATTATTGCCCTTCTTGCAAGAGCAACCAGATGAGAAATGCCATATGAACCCAGGTCATTACTAGAATCAGCTGGAGCACCTACATTCTTCACAGCTGCTGCCTGGCCAAGTTATTGTTCTATCAGCATCAATGTCTAGATTTCCCATATACTTGGGCCCCTGACAATTGCGGCCTAGTTTTCTCCAGCATGGCCCTACTGAGAACAGATAGTGTCCCAGAAGCTAAAGCGCAGACTCATTCAAAGGAGATAAAGTAAAAGTTCTGTAATTATAAGCTTTAAGAATTTTCCCTAATATTTCCCCTGGCCCAGAGTGATTTTATGGGTGATACCAGCACACCCTAAAATATATTTTTTAACAAAGGCTTCAATTCACTAAACAGGATGTAGTATTGGCAGGTCAGGGGCAAACAGTTCTCACTGTCCAATCTTTTAACTTTCTCACCACACTTTGATGCATTTCTGCAGCAATCACTTTGGAGATCTTTCTTACTCCAAACTTCTTTTGGGGAAGTGATGGCTGCAGTGTGACTGGGGGCACAGCATCAAATGGGAGAAGCAACTCTCTCTTGTCAGGAAAAAAAAACAAAAAACAAAAAACAAAAAAACCCCTGAAACTTGAAATAAAGCAAAAAACATGGATGACATTTACCCAGTAGAGATGCAAATAATTTCTTTCCAGCAAAGCAGATAACTCCAAAGATGGCCTATTGAACAACACTTTGATGAGGAATAGCCCAGAAGCAGCCTCCAGGTTAGACTTGAGAGCCACACCCCTTTAGCCCTGCTCACACCCCTTGGATATGCACCCCCATACCATATCCTAAGGGACCTGGCTTAAAACCTCTCCTCCCCATTCAAAGCCTGTACTTCTTAAATAGCGAATGGATCTTACTCATTCTCATGCTCTTGTTACCTATCCTAGGGCTGGTAATGCAAAATATGTTCAGAAAATATTTGTTAAATGAATTGTGTCCAAAAAAATAGTGAGAGAAGAGAAGAAAGACACAGTGGCAAATGGAGGGACAGGATCCGACACCTTTCAGTGTTTTCTCCCCAATCTGGCAAAATGGTGCATAATCTGTTATGAAGAACTTATTGGTCCTTAGGGTTATTTGGACAGGGAAAGAAGAGAGGATAAGGCTGATACTTGAAAGAACAAAAAATAAACTTTGCTTAAAAAATTACTTCAATTGGGCGCCTGGGTGGCTCAGTTGGTTAGGCGACTGCCTTCGGCTCAGGTCATGATCCTGGAGTCCCGGGATCGAGTCCCACGTCGGGCTCCCTGCTCAGCAGGGAGTCTGCTTCTCCCTCTGGCCCTCCTCCCTCTCATGCTCTCTGTCTCTCATTCTCTCTCTTGCAAATAAATAAAATCTTAAAAAAAAAAATTACTTCAATTAAAACAAAAACTGAAAATTATTCCAATTAGAAAAAACAAAAACAAAAACAAAAACTGGTTTGGCTTTTTGCTGCTGCCTTCCTGGCAGCATGGGCTAAGAGAAAGGCAGTCGCTGAAGGTCATGATTACTTAAATGTCTCCACAAATGGGTGTTGGCTGTGGACGGCTTTCAGTTTATTTCATAAAACTTACAGTATCACTGAATCATCAAATGGAGGGACTGGCCTGAGCACCTTCTCTGATCTGACAGGATTTTCCATAAATAAGCCCCTCTTCACCCACCAGAGCACAGGGAAAACAAGAGCAACTGCAAAGGGAATCCAGTGGCAATACCTCAGAGCAAGTTTGTGCATACCATATAACAATTTGAAAATGGGGTTTTGAAAATCCCTTTCCCTCTGAAAGCTAGTTGCTAAGACAACGGCGGCTATAAAGTTCCCTTTTTTAAAGGCCCTACCTCAGCTTTTGAGGCATTCACACATCAGATACACTACCATGTGGGGACAATTTTGCTGATTTGTGCAAAGGAGGGGGCAAAACCCAGTGTGTGCCAGGATCCCTCCCCTGGGAGCTATTGCACTAATTGAATGTATCCTTTAAATGTCAAATCTCATAAATTTCCAGGCAAAGCAGTGCCTTATTATCCCCCTGGGGTGGGGGCACAAATAATTTCCCATTTAAAATGATATTTTGCTTGCAACTCTTATTTAATAACCCTTGACAGAGAATTCCAAGTAGGAGAAAAAAAAAAATGTTCATTTAATCTTTGCCACTGACTTATGAAGTATTGATTATTAAGCCCAGTGGGCAGATGGAATAACTGAGGCTCAGAAAAGGTAAATGACTTAAAATAAAGTCAGTATTAAAAGAGGCAGCAGGGCACCTGGGTGGCTCAGTTGGTTAAGCGACTGCCTTCAGCTCAGGTCATGATCCCACGGTCCTGGGATCGAGTCCCGCATCGGGCTCCCTGCTCTGCGGGGAGCCTGCTTCTCCCTCTCCCACTCCCCCTGCTTGTGTTCCCTCTCTCACTGTGTCTCTCTCTGTCAAATAAATAAATAAAATCTTTAAAAAAAAATAAAAATAATAAAAGAGCCAGCATTTGGAACTTTGCATTCAATACTTTCAGGAATTGATTATACATTTACTGAATTCAAAATATATCAGAGAACCTGCAGCAGGCACAAGGATGTAAAGATAAATTAGGTACTATGTATGCCCACAAGGAAACCACTAGAGGGGAGAGAGACAATAACCAGATCATTATTACCTGGTGTGATGGGTAGGGTCACAGGTAGAGGGGTGGAGTGGGAATAGAAAAAACCCATGAGAGCTTTGGGCCAAAATGGCCAAACCTTTATACCCTGGATTCAGATGGTCATTGTGGACACCCTAGCAAAGGATGTGACTTTGTCCAGGTGTTTCTCTGCAGCTGAGGCAGTCCCTGAAGGGTAGACACATGAAGACTAACTGCCAACAGCCTTCCCATGGCAGGGCAACAAGTCCTTCTTGAAGAGGGACCTGAGCAGCACATTCCCATATCTGCCATGGGTTCCTAAGCCTCTCTCTACACCATAAATAGATCCTGAGACAACCCTCACCATTTAACCTGGTGTATGAATGATGGAGGAAGCTGGATCGAAATGTGGCACTTCTCTCCTCTTCTACAAAATTGCTTTCCACTACACAAGTGATTTTGAAGCCAAATCCCTTCCTTCTTGGATCAGAAGAAACTTGGTAACAACATGTGAACTGAGTGTAAATCTGCCAGTAACACTTTGCAGAGGATTGCGATTACATTTTATTCCCCTCCATCGCTCTGCTCAAGGGCTTTCTCACCTCCTTCTCTGAATCCTCAGCCATGTTGACAAAGCCTTGGAGAAATTGAAACAGGCTCACTAAGCTGCGGATAGAGTCCCAGTGTCTGCATGCCTTGCTGGGTCTGCTTTTATCCAACCCGGATTTTCCCTGATTGTTAATGCTCAATGGCATCTTGGCTTTGGAAAAAACATAAACAACTTCTCACCTCCCTTCTGTCCCTTAGATCAGGTCCTTGAATATCCAGGGAGTACTGATTTTATTTTCCATAATGGTCTGGATTTACTTTCTTTTTTTATGATTATCACCCCAGCTCCACGTAAATGACACTGCCCTAATTTTTTTTTTTTTTTTTTACCGGGTTATAAATTTTGATGGCTGCCAGTGCCAGAGGAATCAGAATAACTGCTCTAACATTGGGTTTTTGTGTAGTCTAAATCTCAGGGCTTCTTTCCCTGGGTTAGATGATGGGCAAGAAAATGATGCCATATGCCATCCTGCACCCTCCTTTAAAAAAGGCAGTATGACTTGTGATATGTTTTATCAATGGCAATCAATCAATCAAACTAAACAAGAAAACTTTACATTCTCCTTCAATTACCCATTATCAATCCAATGCAGACAAGCATATGATGAAATGAGCTTTATTTAAAACAGAAAGGATTGCAGATAAACATTTCAAAAAAGTTTCTGGAGTATTGAGGGGCAGAAAACACTAAAAATGGGCTATTGGAATGGGTTAAATGCCTTCAAGTCTGAATATCTTAAAGAAGAGACAAAATTTTGCAGGAGGGGGTGATTTAATCATTTACTTCTCCTAATATAAAAATAGAACCAATGTTCTTTCAAAACACTTTCAAGTTATAAGAGTGTGATTTGGTGGAACAGTGGTGTTGGGGAAAGAAAATGCATGGGATAAAAGCAGGTAGTTCTGCATCATTGTTTGTTTGTTTTGTTTTGTTTTCTGCTTTTTTTCTTCATCATAGAATTTTTTATTGAGTGGACACTGGGTGCTCGTCTAGGTACTTGGCCCATAGCAACGAAGCACAGCATTTCTGGGACTTGCCCTGCTGGCATTATGAGGTCTCTTATCAACTTCTTAAACTCATCACAACAATTTCTTATTTTTAACTATTAATGGGGAATATCAGAAATTGCATATTCAATTTTTTTACTAAGAAAAATAATTCAAGTATACTTGATGTATGACTTACCTTTGAAAAAATAAACATTTTTGTTTAATTTATATGATGTTGAAAAGACAATGATTCCTTTACTTTTGGCTTCCCCACTGATGTAATGTTAAGTAACATCTTCTATGCACTATGGCTCATATAACAAATGTGCTAAAAGGTAATTTTTCTGTTACTTTTTAATATGAAAAGGATACATACGTCCTCCTGTGCTTTGAGACACATTATATCCTCTCAAATAGAAAACTCTACTGGCCTGCATGAGGAAAGCCATCCTCCTGAATTACAAGGATAAATGTAAGTGACTATTCACATATAGATTCTCTGGCAGCTCATGTGTGTGGCTGTATTTTGCCACAGAGCACCTGTTTATGCAGTTCCGGAGCGCAAAGTTACTGTGTGTGCACTCTCCCTGACTGGCTTCACCACTGACCGCAAGAAGTTTAGCATGCTTCACCTGCAAATAGGAATAATTTTTCCCTACCAGCATAGAAGCAGGAACATCATCTTTAGGGATCTCTTTGAACTTTATGATTTATCAAGAATCATATTGTTCTCTTTCATAGTGTAGTATTTTCCCCAAGGAGCTGTAAAATGGGAGCAACTTCAGTTTACTTTGACACAAGTAAACAGCTAAGACAAAAACAATGAAAACCAACAAACAAAACACAAGCCCATGAAAGACAAAAAAAAATAAGAAGAAAGCAGTAAAAAAATGAGACTCACAGACCCACATCTTTATAAAATGTCTATAATTGCAACAAATTTGGAAAGATGCAATTCAGATTTGGGGAGAATGGGATTAAGAATGATTGTCATTCCTAACATAAACATGGAGGTTGTCGATCTTTGGATCCTGAGAGATCAGTTACCAGACTCTTCTTTTCCATTTTGCAGATAAAGACAACGGGTATACAGGGGCTAGGTGTTTTTTAACCAATGTCCTGTGGCCTGTTTACTCTTGACATGGGTTACACACCCACATCTCTCCATTTCACTTTCAGCAATGGGTGCTAGTTCTTGGATTCCTCTTGCCTCATCTGCACACTGACTGGCACATTTGTGGGGAACAGAAAAACAGAGGGGTAATACCTCCAAGAGTTTCAATGATGAGACAATTACATGCTTGCAGCATACATTTCAGATTCTATGTGTTATGAAGTTTCTCTTACTCTGTTAAAAAAAAAAAAACAAAAACTGTGACAGGTGATCAGTAGTATGGCATGGTTGCAAATGTCCCTAACTATCATGGTGGTAAAAGTCTGAAAATAAAAATATTAACTCTGGGAATCCAGCATGCATTGACTCATATATGAACACTTCAACTTGTCACATTTCAATGACAGTGGCAGTGTGCAGAGTTACATCCTGTTCTATAAAATTCAACCTGTTTCTGGTACTCAGGAAGCACTCACGAGCACACATCAACACCAGTGATTACAATGTTGAATGATGCTCTGTTTTGACTGAAAGATCTTTAATGGATAAGGGTACCCAGACAGGCATATCCAAATGAATATTTAAATACTGCTACCTTCAGAATAGCGTGGAGGACATTAGGAGAAGGAAGGGAAAAATGGGGGGGGGGAATTGGAGGGAGAGATGAACCATGAGAGACTATGGACTCTGAGGAACAAACAGGGTTTTAGAGGGGAGGGGGGAGGAGGGATTGTTAGCCCCTTGATGGGTATTAAGGAGGGCACATACTGCATGGAGCACTGGGTCTTATATGAAAACAATGGGTCGTGGAACACTACATCAAAAACTAATGATGTATTGTACGGTGCACCACATCAAAAACTAATGATGTATTGTATGGTGACTAACATAACATAAAAAAAAAAAAAGAACTGTAAAAAAAAAAGAAAAACAGAATACAGAGTAGGATCCAGAAAAGCACCCCCCCCCCAAAAAAAATACTGCTACCTTCAATCTATCCCTGGGAAGAAGTACACACCAATCAGATCTTTTTCTGCCTAGCAAATATAAATATCTAGTGTCTCTGAATTTCTGAATGATAGGGAATATAATTCTTCATTTTGGCTGCTAGAGCTAAGTAAAGGGTTTTTGTTTTTGTTTTTGTTTTTGTTTTTTTTGGTTTTGGTTTTGGTTTGGTTTTGGACCACTGAATGGTACAAAATGGAAATACTGGGACTTCAGCATTTTTGGCCACCTGGCATGTTTAAATGGGCGTATTGCTGAACACTAAACAACAGAATTCAAACCAACAGACTAAAATGACCTCCAACAGCATGTTTTTTTTCTTCTTCAAGTACATTAAGACAAATTCAATAAAGCAGAGTAACATCTGAGATGGAACTTATTGGAGGGAAACATAACAGAAGCAGGTGCTCTCACCGCAGCTGACCTTGGCTCCAGCTCAAGCAGGGTATGTCCTCCAGACCAATCAACATGCTCCTACAACTCCCTGCACTTGTGATCAATTTAACTGAAACGTCTGGAGATAAAAACCTGCCATAAAACACAGCCATGACATTTCCCTTCTGACTTGCACAAAGTTTATCACATATTCAGGCCATATGATAATTTCATAACGACATGAAATTTGCATGAAAGGATAAAAAATATTATTCCATCTTATATACACCTTTCTGCCAGAAAGATTCACAAATACTGCCTGAAGATAAATTAAACTTTGGCATGGAATATAATTTATGAAAATTGCAAACTACTTGAATTGATTTCACCAAAAAAGACATTAAATCTTGACGACTAGCAAACTTCTTCAGAGAAATGAAATGTGATGTTTAAATAGAATTAAAACAGCAATATAAATTTTCAAAAATATTTTAAGAGTAAATCATATCACTCATGTAGGTTATTAATTAAGTAAGTGCCTTATAATCATAAAAATGCTTTAATCACTTACAGTTTCTGCTAGATAGGTAAAACATGACAGATGAAGAAAGAAATATGATTCCTCTTGAGAAGACAAAACATGACATATTCTGTTACTTTATTTTTTCTTTTAGCTGGTATGCTATTAGTGACTGCTTTTGTCAGAGTTAAAAGTTGCACAAAACCCATTTAAAGAAAACTTGTAAGAAACCCCCATTTATTACTTATGGCATTTCATTACTAGTAGTAAACCTCTGTAGTGTGAGAGTTGGCTAAATAAATAAATAAGGAAAGAAAATTGAATCTGGTTGACTGGAAAATTTTGGATCTTACTTATATCACTGTTCTAAACATCTGAACTTCAAGTTTTATATAAGAACAGCTTATTAGCTTTGATAATATTACAATGGCCCTAATATTTACAACTATAATTTGTACTTTAAGGATTTACAAGCCCTGCTCAACCTACTTTCAAAAAATCCTTTCTAATTTCTAGCTATGAGGCTGACCTTTCCTACCTTAGACTCATGTGGCTAAATTCTCTTCCTCTCTATTGCTGTTTCTCGGTCTCTCTTTCCTCCACACATACACAGGCACACACAGCTCTTTAAAAGGTGGTGTCATTGAACAATTTATCTTTCAATTCCCATCATCCAACAAGGCTCCTGACTTGTTTTCAGTGCTTAGTGACTATTTATGGAATGAATGAATGGACTCAGTAAGGGACATTTGAAACTTTCTGGTCCACACTATAAGCAGTGGCAGTCAGTTCAGAAGAACAACTTGTCTAGAGGCTGATTCTGAGTCTCAGGAGGAACTTCCCAAAGAAGGGATGTCAGCTGGGGGGCCAGGCCTGCTTTTTTGTGCAAATGTAAGGAAGCTGCCTGAATGATGTGATTTCAGGGAGCATCAAAGAAGCTTGTGGAAAACAGTAGTTTCTTCTCCCACCATATGACTGGTGACACATCCCTTTGAAATTCTGTAATGTATTTTATTGTACAGTTATCAATAATTATCAGGAATCAGATATCACTAGGAAGGGTGTGATGCGTGGCTCACTGACTTAGAGGCAACACCTACTAAGGTGTAAATAGCTGATATATTCTTTTTCTACAGGTAGATTTTGACTGTAAGAATGAAAAATAATAGGAGTCCTTGGACATCTGAAGACAATATGTACACGGAGAAAAGAGACAAAGACTCTGAGACCACCTCAGAATTTCTAAGAGGTGGCATAATCTCTTAGTGCTATGGCTAATGAAGCTAGAATGAAAGAATTTGTAAAATGAAATCTATAGTTATAAATGCTTTATGACATATTTTAACCATCCCTCAGGTCTGAAACAAAATCATAATTTTCCCTGAGCCTGGTGACACAGAAGTCTTGTAGGGTGTTAGTACAGAGGGAACTCAAAATGTCCCTTACCTACAAACAACTGGCTGTTCAGCTGCAATCGGAAATGGCCTTCCTCCGAAGTCTCCCTGGTCATCCTTGGGAGGCTGTCCACCTGGAGTGAAGTCTCCTTGAGGTTCCTCTCAGCCCGGACGTAATGCCATTGGTTGTCATTCAGAAGAGAAGGAGAGTGAACTATGAGCTCTACAGGGCCATTCCCAACATCAATGGCAAAAGTGATCTCAGATGGAGCTGAAACCAACAAGGGAAATGGATAGGAAGATGAGGGGAGGTGTCAGTCAGTGCACCGAGATCAGAGGCGCACCCTGAAGAATGGTATAAATAACTGTAAGTGAATACAAGGTGAGGAGGTCTTCATTTGAAATCTCTGCAATATTAAAATTACCAATTAGTTGTGAAAATTACTAGATACTAAGTCCCAAACTCTTTTTTTGGTCCAGTTGATACTCATTGTGAGAATTCAGGAAACTGGATAGGGGCCAGGGCCATAGACACCAATCTGATAAACATGCATCAGTGCAAGGCTCTGGGGTTTCTGGCTCTATTTTGGCTTCAAGTGTGTCTTCGTGGATATCTGTAGATACTAGATTAGCGAGGCTGCTACATTCCTGCATGGAGAGGATTCATGCCCTTGAAAGTCCAATCTTCTCCTCTATGTTATTTCATTAATTCATGTGATTATAATCATTCATGCTATTCTTATGACTTTTTTTTCTCTATTTCAAGGAGACTCAGAGAGTTTAAGTGCTTGTCTCAAGGACATATCACTGCAAGTAGTGGTGCCTGGGATCAAACATAAGCCCCTCTTCCCCCTCCTATGACTCTTTCTACCTTTCTATAAAAATCTGCATATCACACATTCCAGGAGTCAGCCAGTCAGGAGTAATAATACCAATGATGATGATGATGACAGTGGTAGTGGTGTGGGCAGTGGTGGTGTTGGTGGTGATGATAGTGGTGGTGGTGATGATGATGGTGGTGGTGGTGATGATG